>NW_020228171.1:780-4606 GCF_003070985.1 Temnothorax curvispinosus
CCAGTAGACCGCTACAGCCGAGCTTCTCGAAAGACGAGCCACTCTACGTCGAAGCTTATCACACTCTCTTTTCGGGAACCGGTATACACTTTTTGAACGAGGGTAATTCTATAAGTAGAGAAGATTACGCCGAAGGATTCACACTTTTCGCCTTTGATCTTACACCAGACTTATCAGCCAATTTTGCCGGCCATTGGAACCTTGTGAAACATGGCAGTTTACGACTGGAAGTGCGATTTGAAAAAGCACTTACCACAACCGTTAATTGTATCGTTTACGCCGAGTTCGATAATGTTCTAGAAATCGATTCCACTCGCCAAATCATCGTCGACTTTGCCGGTTAAATGACAAATGTCGACAAATAATATTTCTCAGCTTTACGGTACATGCTTTATTTTTACCCCACTACCACTACTTATTTTACCCATCACATTTTCCTGCGTAAAGTCCTGCAAAAAGAGAGAGAGATTCAGTTTCACTCGAGACACGGACGTCGACGCTTCGCTTGAAAAAATAGAGAGTACATTTTGAACTATGGATCTGGTCATCGACATACAAGGTTTCCGTGATGTCAACGGAAAGTTTATTCCGAAAGAAGTCGCAGTTGTCGCAAATAACGCAGCGATCGCCGGACACTGGATTATGACGCCTCCCTATCCATTTGACGATCTACCCAAAAAGTCAAGACATGAGAATGACTGGCTTTCGCGAAATTATCATGGAATCGAGTGGTTCGATGGTGAAACCAATCTCAAATGTTTCACGTTACATCTGCGAGAAATTACGCGACAAGTGCGCTACATCTACTGCAGAGGAGTGGAAAAGGCTCGTTACTTGAGTCATCTACTTTCCAGAAACATATATAATCTGGAAGAAATTTCTCCACCGTTCAAAAGTTTACCGGAGGCCCGAGAGTACAGTCAACGCTGCTCACATCACGGATTTCGTGTTTCGACTACGGACAAAATTGTTTGTGCGTTACGTAACGCTTTCAAATTGAAACGCTGGTTAGTCTTGCGAGACAACAGCGAATGCATCAGCAGCAGCAGCAGCAGCAGCAGCAGCATCGGCTCGACCTACGATACTATAAATCTCTCACACGTAAATTTGGACACAAGCGACGACGACGACGACGACGAGGGTGAAAAAACCGACGGTGACATCGCTATAAAAATAAAACAGTGGCAAAAAAATAACGAGACAGAAGAGAAAGAGGAAGAAGAAGTAACAAAAGTCTATTATTCAGTAGCGGGCGTAAGAAAAGAATACATCTTCAATAACGAACCGATACATCCGTCTCCATCCAAGAACACTAGTGCGACAACCCCAAAAGAGGTAAACCCCGAAATTATACAAATAATTCCTCTCGTGCGATCACCGTCTCGCTGTGTAAAAAATGAACACGCTAGAAATCTTACATGCGTTGCATCATCTCAGTGTCAGATATGCGGGTGTATATCCTGCCGACAGACTGCCGAGGGTGTGGACGAGATCGACAGCCATCGTCGCTAACACGGACGATCACGATCGGCCCGGTCAACATTGGGTCGCTTTTTACATCGACGAGCAAGGAGCAGGAACGTATTTCGATAGCTACGGACTACCACCTTTGGACTCCAGATTCCTCTTACGCCTTCGTCGAAATTCTACTACGCATCGATGGAACACCGTGACGCTACAAGGAACGCTCTCTCAAACTTGCGGACAATACTGTTGTGTATTTTTATATTACATGTGTAGCGGCTATAATCTTTGTCAGTTTCTTAATCTGTTTAGCGACAATTGCGAGCGCAATGATCGTTTGATTGTAAAATTATTTCGTAAAATTTTTCTTCATAATAAAAGCGTAGGTATGCGTAAAACCTCACGTTGAATGCTGTCATGTTCAGGTGTGTACTTTTAAGAATAATTAAAAAAAATACTTATTCACTCGTATCAATGTATTATTTTATGTAATAAACATTGTTTGTATCTTCAACCCCTCCGTATATTTATTCATTCCTTTTTTTCTTACGTTAAAATAGTTGCACCATGTCATAAAGCGAACCTGTCCGTTCCTGTTTTCCCCTCCCCTCGAGGTAAAACGCTCTTAAAAATTCCACTTTCCGTTTTTGGTATCTTAGCATCATATCCTTTTTCGAGCTTAGCGTCGTCTACCACGTGTTCCCACCAAAATGGCGCTGGTCGGCTCTTCCGCTATTTTACCGCGTGACTTCAGCGTCGTCCGCCACGTGCAGGCCCAAAAAGACGCTGGACACTTTAGGCGGGAGAGCAAATCAGACGCTGGGTAGGTATGGGGTATCCAATCAAAACGCGCCATTTAGTTATTATTTAGAATCCGACATTTTTATTTCGTAGTCGTCCACCACGTGCAGTCCCAAAAAAGACACTAGGCACTAGACGCCTCAGGGGTGGGAGGGCCAATCAGACGCTGGGTAGGTATGGGGTATCCAATCAAAACGCTCCATTTGAATCCGTTATTTTTGTCTCGTAGTTTTCCACCACGTGCAGCCCCAAAAAAATCACTAGACACTAGACGCCTCAGGGGAGAGAGGAAGGGCCAATCAGACGCTGAGTAGGTATGGGGTATCCAATCAGAACGCTGGCTAGGTATGGGGTATCCAATCAAATCGCTCCATTTCACCCTCACCCCCCACATGGCAGCCAATCAGAGAGCTCCGAGGTCACGTGGGCAGACAGTCTGGCCACGCCCCTGGCGCCGGAGGGGTCGGTGGAGGGGGTTTGTTTTGACGCCCCATACCTATCCACTTACTACTTCTCTGGTATGTATACTCCGGCAATAATTGCGAACGATTTGCTTTCGTCGTGATATAAGCGGGGCGATAGTTGTGGCGCTCGTCTCGCCATATTTCTCAACTCGAATGTAGCATTCATTTACCTCGTGTCGTACGCTTTGAACGCCGTGCCGCGCCGGAATTATTGTCGTGTGATTTATCTCCGATTCTCTCCATAGGGAAAAAGAGGGCTGAGTTATATTGTCGTATCGATTGATTCGAGAGTAACGGAACGCCATGATACATCGCCCGTTCGTGAATGCTTCATAATCTCGTGTATCTCGCGTCGCGTAAGTTGGCGGCCGGCTGCCGGCAGTCACGATTTGTCGTCGTGCAAATTAATAATGCAACTTTACTTTGGCGAGATTTATGAGTTCGATATCGTACTGTATGCGCGATATTTAATTTTAATATCGTGTATCTTTGATTAGCCAACCGCATCTGCGTGTCTTTATTAATTGTCCGCTCGATTCGTGTAGTATCGCGGCAAGTTTCCGACATCTTGAAACATTTCGTCGTCATTATTATTAAAGATAACGCGGTGATGAACGCAGAACGAATCGGGGCAATTTTTATTGTTATTTTAATTATTATTTTATTAATTTATTTAATGAAAAAAAAAGACAACTATTAATTATGTTGCAATTTTATTCTAATTCTTTATAGCCTCTTTATCCATATTTATATAACGATAACTTGATTTTATAATACCTGTTTTTATATTATACACAGTAAAGTACTTCCTTCCCACATGGGTACGACCTTGGCGAGGTGGGAAGGCCCAGTACCCCGAGGATGTTACTCAAGCAAAATTTTTGTTCTGCTTGGATAAAAATCCAAAGACGGGGAAGCTAACGTACCCTCGTCCGCCGATTTAACTGAATAAACGAACCGCAGCCGGTTCGTCGCGTTTGCTTCGGGAGTGCCGTTTAAGTAATCGGACTAAAGAACTTTTTCAGAGCCCATTTGAAGAATATTACGGCATACTTGACGGAATATTCTTTTCATGGAGTTTTTAAACGGGAGTGTCC
>NW_020228172.1:0-16766 GCF_003070985.1 Temnothorax curvispinosus
AAACTATAGTTGTGGGGCCACTGTTTGCGAAAATAATGTTTTGAGAAAAGCGCGTTTGAAGTTTTGGGACGTAAATTTTGAAATTTTGAATAATTTACTTATAACTATTAAACTATATCAGTTTTATGGCTTTAAACTAGTGAAAGATAAAGAAGAGTTTCAATTTTTTGAAACTTTTAAAATTCTATAAAGCTCTTATAGTGGAATGAGGATCCAATAGTTAGACATTTCGTGATAAGAGAGAGAGATTTTGATCTTCTATTTGTGAATTGCAAAAATAATACTAATTATTCTAAAATATTAATACACGCGCGCGCGCAAAAGTTATACCCGTCGCTATGTAAAACTTACATAGACCATCTATTGTAATAGAATTAATTAAAAGAAATTCTATATATTTATTATCAAACAACAAGGATCTTTTCTAACTATGTATGTATCGATTATCTACGAAATGTAATTTTTTAGAAAAATCACCGATTAGAATTCCTTTTTTTCCCGAGCGAGTAGATTTATCAGCAACAGAAAAAAATTACTAAACATGTACAAGACTACAATGGTTTCGTATTACAATATTTTTTTGAAACATCGTATCGACAAAATCGGCGTTGGGAAATGATTGTGACTGAAAATATCCGAGTTACGATACTTTTCATCGGTGTCGTCGTTACAGCGCTCGCGGTTGGATCGCTAATGCGCACGCCAATTATCTCTAGGCTCGTTGCGAAATCAAAAATGCGCGTCGCGTCCCGTCACGTCGCGTCTCGTCGCATCGCATCGCATCGCATCGCGGTCGCCTCGCCTCGTCCTCGCCTCACCTCGCCCGTCTCTGCGTATGTCCGGCACGATACACGTGGCGCGACCCGAAAAAGTATTCGTCGAAACATTCACGCTCGCGCCCTTGCGGTCGCGGTCGCGTTCTCGCGTCCCTGAGAATCCGCGAAGCGCTTGAAAAATATATTCGAAGTAAAGCGAGCCGCGGCGCGTACAAAGAGAGCGAGAGAGAGAGAGAGAGAGAGAAAGAGAAGATAGAACGACCTGTAAATATAGCGCCATCGTGCTGACGGTTTATCCGCGTCAACGAGCAGTCACCCGTGTTTTCAGGCTTACGTGTAACGCTATATAACGCGCGTTTATACGTGGGCGTACATATTCCCCGTGTAACACGCCCTTTGCTCCTATCCGACGCACACGCGCGGCCTCGCGATATCCTTCTCTCGCGCTCCTCTTTCCTCCGTCTCTGCCGCCTTTTCCCTCGTTTCACACTCTCTCTCCTTCCTCGCCGTCGCGGCGTCGCGACGCGTCGCTCGGCTCCCGTTCGAGCCGAACATCTCGATTATTAAACCAGAAAATGAGCCGATGGCGTTTCGCGAAAATGGAAATTCCGACGCGGTCGCGAGAGAGCGAGACCAAAACTAGGAAGGTAGGAGAGAGCGCGAGAGAGAGAGAGAGAGAGAGCGGTGGCGCGATTTTAGGCAATCGGACTTTCTCCGCGCGATTGGCAGCGGCAGCGGCGATAGCGGTGGCAGGGGCGGCGACGACGAATTCGTGACCTTGCGAGACCTTCCGCTCGTGGCACCCGGCCGCTACGTGGCTGATGACATTGAGAATCGCGCCGCGAGACCATCGCCGTGCGCGATCACGTGGAGCAAAGCGCGCCCGCGCTCGTCGACTCCGAGCCGGGCGTGCTTTACTCCACGCCGGTATAACAAACGAGGATCTTCCCCCCCCCCCTTCCTCGCCCCGCGCATAGCACCGTTCCCCACTTGGAGGCGAAACGGCACGCTTTAGTTTGCGCATTCCTATACGTCTTCCTTTCGCTCTCGCTCGCGCCCCTACCGTTCGCAGTTCGTTCGTCTCTCTCGCCGTCTCTCTTCCGCCGCCGCCGCTCCGGTGCGCGGCCTCTTTCTCCCGGTCGTCCGCGAAGGAGGAAGAGGATGTATGCACGCCTATACACCATACCATATATATATCTATATATCTATATACATATATAACTACACATAACTCGGTCTCGAGTTCTCCAAGTGTTTCTGTTTTACCTACCTACCGCCGCCGACTCGTAAACGCAGTTTAAGCGACTTCGAGATGGCAGTCGGCGCCGTTCTCGCATTACGGAAGCGAAGTTTTCAAGTTCCACGACACTGACCCAGTTTACCCTCTCCGCCATGGCCGCCGCCGCCGCCTCCACCACCGTTCCCTCTGTCTCTCTTTCTCCGACTCTCTCTCTCTCTCTCTCCCTCCCTCCCCCTCCCCGTTTCCCTCCCATCTAATACTTCTACTACGGACGGCAGGCGGGTAGTTATAGTTTCCCGCAGGTACGTATGAATGCGCAGGCATCAAAAGCGCTCTCACTCTCGTCCGCGCCGTCTCGGATGTCTCGAGCGCAGGTCGGTGGTCGACGCGACGCACTGTCGTTTCGGAACGAGGAGCGGGAGCGAGCGAGAGGGACCAGCGGCGCGGGTGAAAGAGAAAAACGGAGAACCGGATGCGCGCCAAGCCGCACACACCGTTGCTCGATCGCGCGTTCGATCTTTTTCATCGGCGCGCTCCGGGCCTCGATCGCCACGCGAGAGGCGTTTCAATTGTTGGTTGGCATGGCGCGTTGGAAAGACGGGCTGAGAAACAACCGGGCGCTAGTAATTAAAATAAAACGCGCCGAGTGTAATTGCCAAGCTGTAATGAGACGGCGCAATAACGAGTGAAGAAAGTCTAGAGAGATCGTCGCGTGTTATGAAATTATATCGGCCGTCGACGTTTCTCTCCCTCTTTTGGGACTGAATTGCGAAATTAATGAATGCGGGAATGGTCCTCTCGGCTCGTCACCGCTGCTGTAATATCTAATTAGCCCGCTATGCCAAACGTGACGATCGCTAAACGCGAACGCGACCTAGCTAGGAGCGTCGTCAGGACACGATAATAAACGAAATTCCTTGGCGCGGATAATATATTCGCGGACGACCGTCCGTGAATGTCACCGCGCGGTGTTATTGACCCTGATAGACCGCGAGAGACGCAAACGATTCTCACGAGCGATAATAGCATAGATTTATCGCGCGCGTGTGTGCGTGACGTAATATTTATGTACGAATTTCGAAATGTCTAACCGTCAGATATTCTCGGCGCTTTCCCGACATTTTTCGGAACGCTCGGTCCTCGGGATTGGCACTCGGTCCCTCAGGCCCGGCCTCGTTTTCGGTACGCGCATACCGGACGCAGCCGTCGTGTTGGCGGCACAGCGGCGCGGCGCGGCGCGGCGCGGTTGAGTTTCGTCCGCCACGCCGCGTCGCGTCGCGCCGCGCCGCCGGCCGCGCTTCCCAACCGATCGCAACGAAAGCCATAAAAGCCGTTGCCAAATCGCCGTCGCTCGACGACCGTTCGCGCTCCCCTCGCGTTTCCGCCCCCCCCTCTGCACCCCCTCGCGGCTTCGCCGTGCCGCGCTTCGTCACGTTCTCGCCTCTTCTCCACGAGGTTTCCCCTCGCGCTGTTTAACCCGCCTCTCTCTCTCTCTCTTCCCTTCTCGTTCTCTCTTTTTCTCTCATCCGCCTCATTGTCCGCGCCTATATCCCCTTCGGCACGTCTCACCTTTTTCGATCGTCGTCGTCGCCATCGCGTCGACGTCGTCATTGTTGTAAACGCGCGCGCGCGAAACTTTGCGATTGGAAACCGTTTTCACGGTGACCATCAGGTTCTTTTGCTAGCGGATATCCAGCTAAGATTTAAAAATTGGTTTTCTTAACTCCTTTTCACTAATAAGTCAGCAATTTCGTTGGCCCGTCTTTCGGATCTTTGTTCTTTTTTCTTTTTTAAACCCTGCTGCGACAGTTTTCCAAGAAAGAAAAAATTGTGCATCGAAATGCTTTGTGTGACCTTCAATAGAGTAACAAGCCTTTGTAATATCTGTGCGTCGGCGGCGGCGGCGGCGTCGCTATCCAGAGAACTTCCACGGCGACTCCCCCCCCCCGGACCCCCGGAGAGAGTCAGTAAATGCGAGACCGCTGCGTGGTTATGGGTAGGGCCCTTCCCGAACCGTCGGCGTCGGGTCCCGACCGACCAGGCCATCAGCCGTCCTGTCATAGACAGGATGTGAGGGTCCGCGAGCCTGAACCGCGCCACGCCGCGCTACGCCGCGCCGCGTCGACCCGCGTCGCGTTTCGGTCGTTATGTATTGCCGCGTGCACGCCTCTCCGCTCTCGCTCTTCCCGTCCTTCCTCTTCTCCCTCTCTCTCTTTCTCTCTCGCTCTCTTTCGCCGCGCTTAAGGGGACCTGTCCCCGCAGCACCAATAAACGACTCTTTTTCTCTTTCTCTTTCTCGCTCTTTCCTGCTCTCTCTCTCGCCGTTCCCCTCGTGGTTCGTGGTTCCCCCTCGCCCGTTGTTTTCTTATCGTTGCCGCCTTCCTCTCTCGCGGACGCGGCGCGGCGGATGCGCGAGCGAGTCAGCGATACATACGACGCAGCGAGCGTTTCAAACCTGCGGCCGATTTAACTCGCGCGCACGATGGATTCCTCGCCTGCTCGCTCGCCCGTAAACAATCGTAACGGTCTCGGATTTCAAAACGCGCTTTCGAGAACGCCGCCTGTTATCTGCGCGTTGCGCGGCTTCACCGGTCCGCCGGTCGACTATCGCTAATCGGAGGCCTCAGTCGCTCGATTCCTCGAGGTGGATGGCGCGAGAAGCGATTACGCCCGGTGCCGATATGCGCCGCGCTGTGCGTACGAGAGATACGAGAGCCAATACGCTCGTCACTATCGCCAAGCGAATGTAAAGCGTAATACGATATTCCGTGAATCGTGCGGTACAAAAAAAATATCACGTTGATACATGATTTACGTACACATCAAAGTAGCCGTGACCAATATATGCAATCTGAAGAGTGCCTATTATAATAACAATTCTTAAACCTTCATGGTATTTCCTCCATGATATTTCGGGAAATTATCTTCGAGAGATATCGTCCCTTTTTCCTTTTACAACTTAATCCAATTTATGTTTGCTGTTGGAGAAAACTAGAAAACCTATATTGGTTAATGAAAAGTATTCATAGATAAAGTAAATGTAAACAGTAAATATTAGAAAATGAAGTATACTGCTGATTACGACCGATCATAAAGTACATAACAATCCGTCTCGACCTGAAAGTTAACAAACTTGGCTTTTAAGGAGTTAGTTATATAGATGTATGTGTATAATACACATCCCCAAATTCTGCGAAATATACTTTCAGAAACGTTACAGCTGTAAACAGCACGATGATACACGATCGATCTACAAACGTTGGATTGGACACGATAGAGATCGTTCGCGGGCACGATCTTTTGTGCCGGCGCGTATCGGTACTTTATCTCCCGACGTTGATAAGTTATCGCCGCGCCGGGCCGCGCTCCGTCGCGCGATTGCCCTCGCATAATCGCGAGTGCTCGGTTCGCTCCCTCGAAATTGCGAGCGTAGCACGGAAACGCTCACGGCACCACCGAACGATGCCTCGGCAAGTCGGTGGGTTCCACGCGGTACGGCGCAGAATACGTAGCGAATACGCGCGCGAGAGGAAGAGCGAGAGAGAGCGAGAGAGAGAAGAGTCAGGGAGAGTCGGGGCACCCGGACCGTGGTGCTCGTAAATTCTCAAAAGGAACGGTCCGTAGCAGCGGCTCTCTGTTACCTTACCGCTCTTCCCGCGGTAATATTACTCGGCTTATATTGCCGGGACTCGGCGGGCGTGGGATAGAGGCGAGGGTGCGAGAGAAAGAGGGACCCGACCGACAGCGGGCGCGAGCGAGACGAGGCGGGGAATCGCGGGAATGAGAAAGCGGGTGCGACGAGGACGCGCGACGAGCAGCAGAACGCATCCGTTGCCTCGCCGCTGCCGCCACCGCCACCGTCGCCGCCGCCGCCGCCGCCGCGGCTGGCTGGCCTGGCCCGCCCGTCCGCCGCCGCCGATCGTTTGCCGTAGCGAACGGCGGGCTACATCGGTCTGGCCTGAGCGTGTACGTGCCGAGGAGGCAGGCGAACCCCGAGGGATCGTGGCAGGCCCAAGTACACGTACACGTACACGTCCCGATGCGCCGTCAGCTACGTCTGTGTGCATTAGCCCGGCACGTCCGTGTACCATGTGTACGTGCGCGCTCTCCCGAAGCCACCGCCGCGGCGCGGCGGCGATAACCTATACCCAAGCGGCGTGTCGTGACGCGGCGACGTTGCCGCGCGCATCCGCGCCCGACCGAGACGACGGGGAAGAGGTATAAACGAGCGGCGGCGCGGCGGCGGTGGCGACGACGACGACGACGATGATGATGATGAAAACGATGACGACGAACAACGGTGACGGTGATTGCAGACGAGACAGCGAACGACGTTAATAAAGACGATGAAAGAAATAACGAAGATATCGACGACGACAGTGGGAAGATTATGATGATTATACCGCTTATATAATAGTCGCGAATATATGACGACGACGATTACAATTACGATGGCGATAGTCAAGACCAATGATGAAAATGACGAAGGTAGTAGCGACGGCGATGACGAAGACTATACGATGACTGTATAACAATCACGAATATGATGATGATGATGAGGATGAGTACAACGGCCAACACCGTGACGATAATGACGACACCGTGAGCGCTCGTTCGGTGAGAACGGCAGCTGGTCAGCACCGCCGCGCCGTGCATGCGACACCTCTCGTGATCTTGGTCGCGGGACCCGCATGCCACGGCGATCGTTCGTCGATCGTCTGGCCCCGAGGGCCCAGATACGCGGCTTCTCTCTTCCTCTCTCTGTCTTTCTCTGTCACTCTCTCTCTCTCTCTTTCCTCCGTACGCATACAACGGTCACACAAAGGCGGGGGAGATGGTGTGGGCCCCGCGGGGTGTGCGCGCTTCGCTCTCCGCTCGTCTCTCGCTCTCTCTCTCGCTCCGGATATGTCGCGCTCGAACGACAGCGACGGTAGCGGAGGAACGAGCGAGCGAGCCGAACCGTTATAAATTCATTCGCGCGAGCCTAATATTCGACGGCATACTTTCGCGAATGTATCTTACCGCCGGACACGTTCAGATTTTATCAGATATCGATACGCGTTAGACAAGTTTTCTGTAAACATTATTACATTGATATTGCGTAATGTACAGGTAATCGCTTTTGACAATTCGAGAAGGATGTTCACAATCAGTAGTATATTACTCGATAATAAGTTTCCCACAAACTAATGAACAACCATTACGTAATGTAATCGATTGTAAACGATCAAAATGTACTACATTTACTCTTTGTATTACTATTTCTGTTATATTTCAGAATATTATTATAATAATATATGCATATTACAACTATATTATTTTTAGAGTACTATGTGCATTATTTTACTGTCTTTATATTTGACATGTCGTGCGTGCCAAACGCTGGGTGTTACATACATTACATGCCGACGGTCACAGGAAAGATGAAATATATGTAACAATCGGGAATATACTCGCTATTGACAGGGATCGATGCCGCGGGTACCAGAGGGATATCGCGATCGTCCTTATTCGAGGCTCACAGGTTTTATACGGGGATCGTGCGTGTTTGATCGATTCGCGCGCAGGGAACGGGAACGGGAGTGCGAGAACAGTGGTGCGCGGCGCCCGCTTGCGCATTAATTTCTTGCGTATCTGGGAATAGAGCGTATCTGGCCGCCGCTACCGGTTCCCCGCGTAACGCGCGTATTATGTTATTACACGTATATAGCTCGCGAGGAATTTTATCGGGAATTCGGGTGGCACGAATATCGGTTGCTTATTGGTAAAGTAATAAAGCGATGCCGCGGATCGGATTATCGGGTGCGCGGTAATTATCGAAAAGGGAAGGAAGCATGCGCACCGGGGTGTGGATCTTGAACAGGGTACGAGAGAGAGAAAGAGAGCGCGCGCGCGATCGACGTTTTCGGTAATATTTTACGTTCCTCCGCGAAGGCTATCGCCACGATGGATCGCTGAAATGGAATTTGGTCCGCGATATTTTACGTCGTGTGCTAACGCGGCTCTCGCACGGCCGCCATGTGCCAATTAATATCGAAGACTGTAACCCCGAGGGGTCGCGCGCGGCCATCGATTTGAACTTTGCTTTATGTACAAAGGCACCAAGTACCGCGCGTTGGACCTTAAATTAAGGATTGATCCCGCGCGAGCGTTTATTAGTTTCGCAGACAGGCTAACCGGCCGTTACTCGAGTCATGTACAGGCCCCGTTAAAATAGCGCGCCTCCGCCGCGCCGCGCCGAATATTTTACGCGTATCGCAGCGGAAAACGCGAAACGTTATCGTTCGCGACCGCGGCGCGAAACACATGCCGCGAGCAGATGCAACAAAAGAGGTCGTCGACATCCGCGGCGGAAGTAAAGACGGGAACTTCGTTGTCGCGATTGGACTAATTCGCGCAAACTGGTAGCGATCGATCCGACGAGAGACAAATTATACCGTAGTTCCTCGAAAACAACGATAACAAACGATTTGGTCCTTGCGAAACGTACATATTGCCAACGAATCGTCGTTTAGAATAGAGTCGACTGTTATAAAGAGCACGCGAGCGTAAATTCAAGTGCCATTAGTGAAAAACAACTTTTACTTCCTTCTTACAATTAATAGTTCTTTCTTTAAGAAAAAAAAGTCCTTTCTTCTTCTATTATTGTATTTTTGCATACCTTACTATTGTAAGTTTTATTTTAAGAAACGTACAAATATGTAACAAACGGTAGTTTCCTAGTAAACAATATTTCTTCCATTTATCACTTGAAAAATAATTGTCTGGGAGGCTTTCAATTTGCACAAAAGGGCAGTCAGGTTTGCAAAAAAAAAATGTAAAATCCAATTTAAGAAAAAGACTCGGTTTTCTTATAGTTACTCTCTTGAACCTTTTGATGAGTTTTTGACCGTGCCCGTGGAAAAACCATCAGCGAACAAAAGAACAAAAGAACAAAAAAGGACGGAATTTTGGGACACCGTTTCGGACAACCGCGGCGCCAAACGAAGAGACACAAGGACAACCTATTCAGTGACACGGGCGGCGATGGGGCGCTCTAGGAAGCAGCAGGAAGCCCGCGGTGCGTGACTCATCCGAACGACCGCGTTGTGACGTACAAAGCGAACGAGGCGAGGAACCCGCGGGTTCGTTCCATTCGTTCGGTCGCGTTCGCGCGCTCCCCCTCGTCTCCTATCTACCGATTTCCCCCTTTGGACGCTGCCTGATCCGAGGGAGAAGGAGCCCCCACGACCGTCTCCTCTTCCCGCCGCGTCCGCCGCCGCCTGCCTGTCCCCCCTGTTTCCCCGTCGGTCCCGCTCTCGGATTCCCGTCTAGCTCCTAGTACCCACGTCGCGCGGAGCCTTTGTCCTCTGCCATCACCTCGCGTTATTTCGCACTCTCTCGCGTGCACGCGCGCGATCGTGTATGCGTGCGCGCGTGTGCATCGGATGACGACGAGCTCTCTTGGCAAGTTCGGTCGGCGGGTCGGCGCGGCGCGGCGCGGCGGCGAGTTGCGTGCGTGCTCTCGGACCGCGGATGCGCGCGTGTTGGTGCGTGTTTGTGCGGCATATGCGTCCGCCGCGGCTTGCCCGTTCGTCCTCTCCTCTCCTCTCCTCTTCTCTCCTCTCCTCTCCACTTGCCTGACTGACTGCCTGCCTGCTTGCTTGCCTGCCTGCTTGCCTGCCTGGCCTGCCTGCTCGTCTGCACGCGTGCACGCATACGTTCGTACGAGCGTGCGTGCGTGCCTGCGTGCATTCGGGCAATCGCGAGCGCGGGGTAGCCGCCGCTCGCATCGCTAACTGCTTGCGAGCGAGGAATTAGCGGACGAGCGAAGGAGCGAGAGGCCACGAACGAGCCGCGCGGCTCGTTACATTCGCCCGATGGCGAATATATAGAATACGTTATATTCTCCTTTCTTTATTCTCTTAACTTCGCTTATCGAGCATCTCCGAAATTCCCGACGCACGACACCCTTGCCGCTCTCTCACGAGGTAAAAAATATCGGTTTTCTCGTCGTTACGTCGTTATGCTCGATCGACCGCGTTATAATAAAGATGATTGCAAGAGAGAGAGAGAGAAAGAGAGAGAGGGGGGGGGAAGATCAATAGATTTTGTAATTCTTTGCTGATCTTGTTAACGGGGTTCGCGCAGGCCCTTGGCGAATAGTTGCAAATAAATTTAGGACATGACACGGTCGCGTAGCCCGGCAATTTCGAGGAAATTATGCACGTTCACGATTTTCGTTGAAACTTCACGCGCACGTGCAGCTGTAGCTGATCCTGAACGGTCAGCTCGAGCTTTGACGAGATACCTTTGATGATTTATTTCGTCGGAACGCGACCTTTTCCTCTCGCATCGCCGTTTCGCCGGTTCGTTACACGTGGCTACAAAGAGTTTCGGAGATTCGTCGATATGGGAAGCAACGGAATCGATTACGCGTTCAATTAATTCCGAAAAGTTCTTGGAATTATTACGCGATGTCGTGTTCTAATCTATTTGCGTCATCCGGTAGAAGACTAAAAGTCTAATTAGGAGTGCGCTAATTGAAATTGCAAGTGGCTTAGTCGGCGGGTAGACCCAGCGTATTAATTGACATTAATTGAGTCTGAGACTAGCATTAATAGCCGACCGCTATCTCTATCTCGACATATTTTCGTCACGACGTGACCTTTATTTACTTTCTACAGAAATGCGCGTTCTGATTATTATCATTAGTCAATAGCTCGGAACATGCTGCGAAAACAAAATGCGTTCGATAAGAGCTCCTACCTCATGAGAAAAAAAATTGTTATATCTTCCTCGACTACCGCATCCGTTCGTTTGTTATATCATTACTATTTCTATCACGTCAATTATCTAATAATTTTTCTTATTGTTAATTGCTCGAGAGTGAAAATAAGAAAAAAATGTGTCTTCCTCTTTTGATTTGTTCGATATGCTAACTTCTCCAGTCGCATTTTTTGGGGGGGAAGGGAAAGATCGATAGCCGATGGTACAATAAAAACTAATCAGCCTAGGATTGTATTCAAACTTCTCTCCGAAAGGAGGAGGGACAACCGGGAAAGATTTCCCTTTCTCTCTCTCCACCTTCCTGAGATGTGTTCCCGGTTGTCCCGAACTTGCGCTACCGTTGCGCGATAGCAAGTAGCATCCGGCAAGTAACGCAAAATTTGACGAACGGTAAGCCGCTTAGCCCTGAGTGGCCAAACAGGCCGCGTAGATAATTCTTGGTCAACGGTGCATTAAGCGTACAATATTTATACGGAATTAAGGTTGGCTCTAATTACTCTCTCGCTCGCTAATGCCGGAAAGACGCGTAAAATCGATCGCTGATCGTATCTCCTGCCGCAAGAAATTGAACTGATCGAGTGACCATCAGTCTTGCGTAAAAGAACGCTAAATTGGATACGTACAGCGTATTTGCGAATGTTATTGATTGTGAAACGTAAGATTATTTTTTTTTATGTCAAAGATTTTAATTTTTTATCTCTTTATTTAAAATAACATCGGGTTTTTTCGCTTTATCTTTTAAATTCGCGTGTTAAAATTGAAGATAACGCGCCGTTGTCAGCTAGATTTATGCGCGGGATCGAGGAACGTCGGCATTTCTGTGGCGACGTGGGCAACGCGTGGCGCGACCGCGAAAGGCCTCGAAACGACGCGAGAAACTCGCGTCCTTTCGGCGTGTGGGGACTCGCGGGTCGGTCCCGATATGTTAATGGGTAAGGTTAAGCCGTGACGCGCCGATCTTTCCGCTTGCGAAACGACGGTACATTAAAACCGCGCTTCGTCCACTTGGACGTGGCGCGAAGCGACGTGCCTGGCTAACTCTCCGCGTTATGCGCGTGACGTAATCGCGATTAGAAGCAGCGACGCGAAGATTGCGCTGTGGTTCTCCGTCCGCGATTTCCATTCGTCGCAAATTGGCGTGCCGCGATTCGGAAGAAACGTTTTTTTTCTTGCTTTTGGAGAAAGTGGCACGATTCTTTGCTTCTTGCAGCCTGACGCCTCGAAGAGAGACGTGGAACAGTAAAATTTCTAATCTCCTGTATTATCTATTGGCGTTTCATTTCTTAAATTAAAAGATACAAATAAAAAAAAATTTTAGCTTTCGCTGCTCCATTTATATCTATTTTTATTTTCTTACTATTTTAATATTAGGTTACATCTTATTTCTACTTTTCTTCAAATCGTTCAACACGTTTTTTTTATGTTTTTCATAACATTGTCAAGTTGGTCACCAGTTACATTAAAATAAAAAGTTTAATAAGGTCTTGTTTTAACGTATTAAAAAAAAAAAAGATTTTTATCTGGTCCCCACGAGTCCCACGACCAATCTTTATGACATTTCATATATATATATATACGCATTGTGTAGTAACATAGGGGTGCCAACATGCGGAAACTCATTGCGTATCCCTAGTAAAAATCGAGTAAATTAGGCATTTTAATTATGCATTTTTTAATTAAAAAAGTGTATAAAGTTTCATAAAGATTGGCCTTGGGAACTATACGGAACTCTAGCCGAAAGAAAAGTTTTAGAAACTATTTAGAATGTCATGGTACACTTGAGCACTTAATATATAATAAAATAATTGTATTATATAAAATGTATAATACCTGACAAAGTAGTCTTTTCGATTATTTTACCTCAATACTTTTATACGCAGAATAATGAGAAAAATCGATTTACTAAAAAAAGTATATAATTTTATTTAAAAAAAGTGCAATTGTATCTTATAAACGCATCGGTGCATTGTTCGAAAAAATATAATTTTCGAATGACAAATCTCTTTCGGACTAAACAATGACAAATTTTCCTCTATCATTAATTTTTATTTTAACTTTGAAAACAGATGAATTGGATGCTTATAGTCCTATTCACTATAAACATCTAGACATGAATAAGCATCGGTCGAGTTAAGCTCAGATTTCAGCCTAAAGATATCCATTAAAGGTAGCCTATCCATTTAAGCCTATATCCATTCCTACATTTCTTTATTGGCTAAGCCAGCAAGACATTTAGGAGAAGCATAATTGAGACGCCGTTAAAATAGACACGTCGGTTAGTTCGCGGTCGTATTTTATCTAGACTGTGCAAATCGTCTCGTACAATGTGTTTCGGCGTTGGATTAATGCCATTTTCAGAATAAATGACTCCGTTCGATCGATTTCGTGGAGCCGCGGCGATTTCGTGAGTTCGTTAAATACGAAAACGTATTTCCAAATTGGACTTTGGCGTCAAAATTCGATATTCAGTGGAAAGATTCATGCATGTTTCCGGTTAAGCTGCTATTTAAACATACCTGTGTTTCAATATCGAGAAACTTATACGACGATTTAGCCATTTAATCTGACCAATAACAAATTGTGTTTTTTATCTGATTGTGAGTGAGCCAAGATTAAATTATTAAGTTAAATTGCGTTAGAATGATCCTTTTCAAAATATTCATCCGCACTACTAAAAATCTGTGAAACTCAGCTGGAAATTCAGGTTGCTTGTTGATAAAAGTCTCCTAGAATTCGAATTAACTATGTATGATCAGGTGACAGAGCGCGTGTGAAGTTAGTACCCCAACATTAAAATTCCATAGTTCTGATCGAAAAATTCCTACTTTAATTATTTTGAAGAGATTAAAAGTTCCCCATAATTTATAAAAAGACTTGTGATTAACAGTCGAAAATTAAAATTTAGAAAATAGTTTCACTTTACGGACATCTAGTTTCTGATTAAAAAATTTTTTTAATTGGTTTAAGAAAAAATTAAAAATTTTCAAAAATTCGATTTTGAGGTAGTCCTGAGACATTTTTATTATTATTTTATTTATTTCGAAGTCTTTCTTGATAATTAAAAATAATTTATACAAAAATAAAAATGTTTCAAATTTTAAATAAAAATGTTCTGAAATGTTAAAAACCAATTTTTAAAAAATGTTATGTATCCCTTTATCTTATCATCCGATCGCTTTGAGTCATAAGACTTTTTTGTGAGAATTCATCGAGAACTGCCCAAAACTTCTATCAGAACTAGTTAGAATTAAAAAAAAATTTTTTCAATTACGGAACGTATTGCTGGAAAATTTTCGATTATCATTCAAATAATGAATATTTTTGTACTAGAAACTCTAGATATTCACAAATTGAACCTATTAAGCCGTTCAAACTATCCGTTTTTATCTCACTTCTGCGATCTTTTTCCTCATAATCGTTCTCACTTGAAAAATTCTATATTGTATATTATGTTTGTGTAAAGATGTAACGTATGCAATTATGAGGAAAATTGCCTACTATTAACCCTATTCGATGTCAATATAACGACCATCTCACACAACAGGTATACAAAGTAAAAAAACCATGAAAAATCAATTATGAAAATCAACCATGAAGATCAATATCACATTATTTTGGTGAATGAATAACGTTGACTCGTTCACAGGTCATTTTTCAAATCACATTCCATTGTTAACTTCCTATATTGACCTTGTCAACTTCGACCTCAAGTTTCAATAAGAATAAGTTAACACTCTATTTCCCAATTTTTATTTCCGACCGGTAGTCAACGCAACTCTTTCTATAAACTATGTGGGGAACTCTCTTAATCTTTTTAAAATGAAGTGGGAACTCTTACAGAAGAACTATAGAATTTAAATGTGGAGTGCTAACCTCGCACACGCGGTGATAGATACATAGAGTAATATGTCGTAAAGTATATACCAGGGAGTCGATTATGTATCTTGAAAAAAGGTGAAAATTACAAAAGTGAACAGATTTACTAGATTTCGGTCAATAAAATCATAAGATACTCTAGTAAATTTCCTCACTTTTGTAATTTTCACGTCTTTTCAAGATACATCATCGACTCCCTGGACTTAGAAATTTTCTAAGAATATATTATTTTTAGGAAAATTTTTAGGAATATATATTATACAAATAAAAATATTCTACATTGTGGTATGAGTAAAATCTTAAATAATTTATAGAATAATTATAATTTTGCTGAATTTTATGCGATATTTCGTTCAATTTATACAATTATTTATAAATTATAATTGTATCTTTATATTTATTCGTATTATTTTTAACACCTACGATTAAAGTAGTGCTGGTGCGAATCTCGCAAATGGAAAAAGATGATCGTAGCAACGAGTACGCGAATGGGGCATATTTGCAAGTGGCTGCGCACTCTGCGGCACCTGTTAGCTTTCTTAACCGCGTTTTCTCACAGCTCGTAACACACAACAGGATTTAAGGAAAATGATAAAGTACTTTTGTCGATGCACGACGAAAATGCAAAAAACTTTTGAGTTACTTATAGTCAATTTCTTAAAAAGTCGGTTTTTATTTGAATTTTGAAGGCATAAACATCGAGAATACTCAATTTCGCAAAAAACGGTGTAACGAAAAAATTGCTAGTGTAACGCGGTAAACTATACTGGCGCCATTATTTTGGCGACAATGGCTAAATTCACAGATTTGTCATGGCGCTCTATACCTGATTTCTTGCAACTACCTGAGTATAACCTGAATGAATGGTTTTCCAGTCCCGCTAAACAGGGACGAAAATGCTCACTTTCCTCCCTAGAGAGGAAAGTGGTTACTATGCCGCCCTGGCGTAAAATTGGCCGCTTTCGCCCCTCCTCTACAGGCATGAAAAATCGAACTTTTCGTGGAAGTGTTGTGAAAAGTGAATTTCCACGAAAAAGAACAAAGCCTCTGGAATTTTGAAGAGAAACAGATGTGCACATACAAGAATCTTCCTGTTTCCTAATAGCAAGGCCACCAAAGTGATTTAAAATCATCCTACTTTCTCTTAATGGCATTTTTTAATTATTTCAAGACGAAAATTCTAACACGAAAATGTCGAGGCTATAGTTTTTTTTTAACGTTTTAAGCGAAACGATAAGCGATTATATTTTACGAATGACGGGGTTCAGATTTCGCGCGATCCAGGCACAGCGAAAGTGGAAAAAAAAAATAAATGCCATTTTCCATTGATTTAGTGCGAAGTCCTTTGTTAATTATAAATGACGAATTTAATATAACAACCAAAAAATTTAAAATATCGCTCGTTTTGCATAAAAATTAATTTATAAGAAATTTTATAAATTTTTCCGTCAGTTTTTAAATCTTGAAATTTTGACGTCAGATTTAGATTCAGTGACTTAAAAAACTTCCAGAAAATACGTACACCTTTTTTATAATTTTATTAACTCTTTTATCAAAAGAATTTTTGGCCTTCAAGCATTTTTTCCGCCTAACAGCCCTAAGGGGTTATATAAGATATATATTATATAAGATCGGGCTATGAATACTGGCCATATATACACGCACATCACTGTTTCTCTTCGACGTGAAGTCTTCGTTCTTTTTCGTTGGGTTTCGTGACTTTTCGCGCGGATGCAGGCACGGCGATTAGGGAGAGAATGCCTTTCTCCTTTCATTTCGCCTCACGAAGCTCGTTCGATCGAGACGCGTCCTGATTAACGAAATTAAAGCCAACGGACCAAATTGACGCCGCGGCGCGACGCGGCGCAGCGTGAATGGAGGTTGCGGTTTTCCATGCACGATACAAAATATTCGCGCATACAGGATGGCTGTTGATAGAGCGATAGTCGCTTGCCGAAAGACAAAATAACTTGTTTCGAAAAAAATTTTAGTACATCTGAATATATATGTATAATATATATAGCAACCATAGAAAAGATATATCCATATAAATACGTACTTATAAATTCTAAAATAAAATCCTCATTATTATTATTATTATCTCT
>NW_020228173.1:0-158 GCF_003070985.1 Temnothorax curvispinosus
GGGGGGTTGTCACAGCACTCTGGGAGGGGACCCCGGAAAACGCACTGTTCCTTCCGAGATCACGTTATACTACAGACATAGATATATATACATACATACATACATACGTACATACATTATATACATTATATACATTATATACATTATATACATTATAT
>NW_020228173.1:168-11873 GCF_003070985.1 Temnothorax curvispinosus
TATATACATTATATACATTATATACATTATATACATTATATACATTACGTTATATTCGGTAATGTCCCCACGGCAACGTATCGGTCGAATCCGGCACGATATATCGCTTATCGTCATACGGACTCAGAGCGATTTTCGTCTCGCTGATAGTGTACGCTTCGTGCTTTTTCGATCTTACGCACGACTGCGGTCGAGTCATTTCGATCTCATCGTTTAGACACCGCGTGTAGTCGTCGAATGTGATGGTGCGCGCGATAACGTTACTTTTGACACCTTTCGCTTTTTTAGTGTCTTTCTTACCATTGACTCGCAAGGCATACATTTTCGCCCTAAATCCAACGAATTCGGTCATAATGGCCCCGTTGTTTTCGTCCTTCATCAGGCCCGGCACTTTTTTATTGACGAGTGGCATACTATACGCGTTATCTACCGCGTAATCACTTGTGTCGAAACTGACTATATCACGTTTCATGTTCTCGTACGCGTCATCGCACTCGATATGATAAATCAGACTGTCCGTGTCGGTATACATGATTCTACACGAGTCGCGGTACAGAGAAGACATGTACTCGTGGTTTTCCTTTGTTATAGGCAGTACATCAATCGAACCTTCGAACGCGGCAGCTATCGCCTTGATAATAAAATGTGCTGTGACGTCACGCAAATTAAATTTTATTCCCTTTTTCAAAACTCTTTAGAATCGGTCAATTATAACTGTCTTTGTCGTAAACCTTGCACTTTCGTATTAATATTAACCTTCGCTATGATTCACCAAGACGTTGCAGCCGCCCCTCACCATGCGATGATTCACTAAGACGTCGCAGCCACCTATAATGCGATCGATAATAATTTAAAACACGCCTCGGCTGTACCACCCAGAATACCGGCAAGAATCAAAGGATGAAAAAGGATTGTTTCCTCTCGGTGAAGAAGCGCCCGACTGATAGCGCGAGAAAAATAATCAGGTTACCAGTTGAGAGCTAATGCAGTATGACTCAAGTGCATCCTTTTACTCTCTCCAAAGCGTCCTTAGAACCTTCTAGAAGGAATTAATTTTAACCAATGGAAGCCATAGAAGCCTCCCATAATTACCATCTCTATTCGTTCATTAGCAAATCAGAACATGACAAATTCAGCCAGCATTCAAATCTACCACTATAAAAAACACGTACTTAGTCGGAGCGGAGCGCATTATGCTCATTGTCTTTATTAATTAATTGTCGAATCATAAGCATCGACTCTTGTCTCTTAAACTAATGTCAGTGAACTTTTCATCTCGAAACTGCTCCGGCTGACTGACGAGTTTGGGGCCTTTTGTTCCCGAGGGTTGATTGACGCAATTAGGAGGTGCTCCTTCCGTAAAAGCCAGCGTGATAACAGTAAGTCTAATTTTAATAATCAAGCGAAATAACAACCTTGTACTCCTTACTCCTATTTTGTGGAGACTGTATCAACACCAGATTGAATTAAT
Organism: Temnothorax curvispinosus; assembly: GCF_003070985.1. Classification (NCBI taxonomy): domain Eukaryota; kingdom Metazoa; phylum Arthropoda; class Insecta; order Hymenoptera; family Formicidae; genus Temnothorax; species Temnothorax curvispinosus. Next base: position 1,640 of record NW_020228173.1, read on the forward strand.
AAATTCAGTATTAATCTCTATATTCGCAAGTAATATAAATCACCCCTTTTTCCGTTCCTCCCTTATCTACTACTGAAAAATAACATTGTACAACGAGGAAATTTGATAACAATTTATTCCTCAAAATCCCGTGTCACAAAACAACAGCCGGTTTCCGGCTACAGAATAAAGATACAAATAAATGTCCCCAATTACTCCTGTGTGATACACCATTATTGTAGAATAAGATTCTCTTTCTCCTTTCCACGCACCGTTCCGATAACGACATCTCTCGCCAGTCCCGGGATATAGTCGGTGCATGCAGACTTCCCCGAAATAACAAAGGAGAGGCTTTTTTTCACTACGCCGAGGTAGTAGTGCTAAAAGAAGAAAAGTACAGTGTATATCGCGATTTATATCGATCTGTACATTTGTCCAATAATCGTGACGTAACATATAAAAATTGGTGGCAGCGGTGGGATTGGAAATCGTTATAGGAACCAGGAAAGGAAAAGCTTTGTGAAAATTTCGAGACCTTAATATTCGTACACATGATTAGATCACCGTACACTACTCGTTCGCAAACGTCTCGTACCCCTTTCGAAACAGACGACAAAATGACTACCGGAGACCCAGATACCGTGCTTCAGCGAGCACTTGAAAAAGAAAAGATTTTCTCCGAACAAGCGGATGCTTTACGGAGGAGACAACAGGAAATCGAAGCAAGAGAGGAAGAATGAAAATTGCTTAAAACTAAACCTGACGTTCAAGAACTTGCTAGTATATTAGCGGGAATTCGGCAAGAACTCGGGAAATTAAATTCCGTTCCCGAGGAAGTACAAAATTTAAAAACACACATGAACGAATTACAGTCGCGAATCGTAAGTCAGAGTATAGCTTCACCCACTCGCGATAATCTTCCCCGTTCTAATGAAACGTTCTTCTCAACCCATAACGATTTCGTGGACGAACAACCTGCCATGCGTCTCAAAGATGTGGTAGACTCCATTTCTAGATTCGATGGACACAAAATACCTATTTATCAATTTTGTAGAATGTGCGACCGTGCACTTAAAATGATACCCCCCAGATAGGAATATCAACTGGTCCAATTAATTATCAATCGCTTACAAAATCATGCCTATACAGCTGTAAAAGGTATGAATTTTTACACAGTCGCTTCCTTAACGCGCCATCTCAAAACTATTTTCGGTTCTAATAAATCTTTAAATCAGTACAGAGGAGAACTTGGTAATATTTATATGCAGCCAAACAAAGACATTTTTGCGTACATAGATCGAATCAAAGAATTACGAAATGCTATAATCGATGGAGAAACCTTCCTTTATGGAGAGGAAAACGTGGATTTACAAAATATTGATAATGATTGCCGCGAAGGTTTCATAAACGGACTACCTTCCGACTTGCTAATTCGAGTAAAATTGCAAGGACAGACATACTCACTTGACGAAGCAATTTCATCCGCAATACAACTTACATTACAAACAAAATTACTGAAGAAAAGAATGACCACTGCAAAACCAAACCCTCCCCCTCGTATGGATTACCCTAATGATCGCGCACAACCTTCTAATCCACAAATCCTGCAAAATCCTACGCGCCCATTTATTAAACCGTTAATCCCTGGTTAGCCTGGACCAAATGCTCCGACCGGTAAGATTTGCAAATATTGTAAAGATCCTGGACATCTCATTGATGAATGCAGAAAACTAGCCTACCGTCGCTCCGTCTAAGCTCAATACGAAAATAATCCTTCGCAACAATTATCTTCGAACATTTCTGGACCTAAACAAAATCAAAACTTTCAAAATTTACCAACAAAGAGTCCGGGAAACGCCGACAGCGTTCCGGCAATAAGCCGGTGCCCGCCCGAACACAACCGTGACTGGGCACATGAATCAAAATAAAAAATCAGTTCAATTCCAGAGTATCGCAGAGACTCCGTTACTGCGCGGATAAATAAAGTAAGTAGAGTTGGTGAGTCACCGAATGTCATGCTTTCATCACCCGATTTAATAGGAAACTGTCTCTTTATGATCGACTCAGGTTCAGACATTAATCTAATCAAAGAAAGTTGTGTAGAAGACGGGATCGAAATTAATAGAAACCACATATTTTCTCTGCAAGGTATAACCGCAGAACCTACATTTACATTGGGATCCATTTCAATACTTTTGTTGGGAAAAATAGTTGATTTTCATCTAGTAAATGAAGAGATCGGTTTTATGCAGCATGGCATCCTCGGGACAGACTTTTTCAAGAAATATGATGCTATTATCAACTTTAATAAAAAAATACTTGCAATATGATGATTCTTGCATTCCATTTGCCGAATCTAAACATATTCATGTAGAACCACGATCTGTAACACCATTTTATGCCTTTGTCACTAACCCGGAGATGAAGACAGGATATATTCCCTTTTTAGAATCCATTAAGGGAATTTATTTTGGTAACGCTATTGTTACAAATATTGATGGGAGGTGTCACCTCCCCCTTTACAACACCAACGACGACGGATACGATATAGAAGTTCCGTCAGTGGAACTGCAAGAATTCGACATTAGAGAAAATCTAGTGACAACCTCTAGCCTTGATGCTTTCCTAGGGCTTGCGTCACCGCGAAATCCTCCCCAGAATCCTCTATCCAAGTCAGAAAGCGTTGTAATCCCTATAAGACGAGAGTATGTTGAAAAGTACGAAGTGGCAGAACCTATTCCCATGGTTTCGCTTACTCCTTCCTGCGGTACTGACGATTCCCTAAGGCTGTCGTCAAATTCCGTTCATCGCGATAATCACACTGAAGAGAGAGTTGCGGAAGTCTCGCAACTTCTCAATGCAGAGCATCTCAATCTTGAAGAAAAAGAGAATTTAAAGGAATTAATTACAAAGTTTCATGATAGATTTCATCTGCCTGACGATCCGTTAGAAAGCACTAACGCTGCTAGACACTCCATACCAACCATTAACAAAGTTTCTATACACACTAAACAGTATCATTTTCCGCCCAGTCAGAAAGAAGAGTTAGATAAGCAAGTGAACGACTTGTTGAATAAAGATATCATCGAATATTCGAGCTCACCATATAATTCACCAGTGTGGATAGTCCCAAAGAAACCAGATTCCGCTGGGAATAAAAGATGGAGAATGGTGATCGACTTCCGCAATTTGAATAAAAGAACAATAGGCGATGCGTATCCGCTCCCTAATATCACTGACATCCTAGACCAATTAGGTAGCGCCAAATATTTTTCTGTTTTAGATTTCGCCTCAGGACTTCACCAAATTTCGATGGATTCCCGCGATGCTCCCAAAACAGCCTTTTCAACACCGTACGGTCATTATCAGTTTAAGAAAATGCCATTTGGTCTTAAAAACGCCCCCGTGACATTTCAACGTTTAATGGATACTGTTTTATCGGGCCTGCAAGGAAATGAGCTATTCGTTTACATGGACGATATCGTGGTATATGCACGATCCTTAGAAGAACACAAGGTAAAAATGGAGCGATTAATGAAACAATTAAGAGAAGCCAACTTACAATTACAACCGGATAAATGCAATTTCCTGAGAAAGGAAGTAGCGTATCTTGGCCATATAATCGGAGCAAACGACGTAAGATCTAATCCTAACAAAATTCACGCTATTACTAAATTTCCCACAACCAATTAACGCTAAAAATATAAAACAGTTTTTAGGCCTCACCGGATACTATCGTCGATTCATTCCCCAATTTTCGAAAACTGCGAAACCTTTAACTGATCTATTAAAAAAGGATAAACCATTTGTTTGGAGGGAAACCCAGATAAACGCCTTTCGCATTTTACGGGATTCGTTATGTAAAGAATCAATTCTACAATATCCAGATTTCACTAAACCTTTCGTGTTAACGACGGATGCCTCGGGATATGCTATCGGCGGCGTATTGAGTCAAGAAATAGTCGGAAAAGAATTACCTATAGCATACGTTTTGAGAATACAAAACAAAGCAGAACAAAATTATTCTACCGTAAAAAAGGAATGTTTAGCCATTGTTTATTGCGTTAATCATTTTCGATTTTACTTGTATGGCAAAACTTTTACTATTGTAACCGATCATCAACCGTTAACTTGGTTACAGTCAATTAAAGATCCTACATCGCGCCTTTGGAAATGGAGAAACAAACTCTCCGAATATCAATATGAAATTCGATACAAAAAGGGATGTTTAAATAATAACGCTGATGCCCTCTCGCGAAATCCTCCATCTGCAATAGTATTACCCGTAACTACTCAGCCTATAATTACCGAACCTGAGGACTCGAATGACGATACATTATTCTCTTTTGAATTACTTCACTGCAGAAATCGATTAGTTAATCCCACTATCAATAACGATAATGAAGAAGCCGGTCCTTCAAGATCAAATCGTAATATAGATATCGAAGACGACTTTGACGAACAGGGAGACCCTCATTTTAGAATTCGGTGCGAAATCAGCTACGCGAGAAGAGAAGATTCGAACCTCGAAACAGAGCCATTAAATAGATCGGAAAAAGAAGACAGTAGTGATGACAATGACGATAACGAGAATGACAGCAACGAAAATGACGATGACGCTTTCAACGAAGCTCTCTTTATCCCTGGAGATAAGGCGGAAGGAGAACAACCACCCGTTAGAGCAAATTTTGTAAATTCTCGAGAATCACTACTGCGGTGAAAAGATAATCTGGTTATATTTATCAAAATGAACAGAACTGCTTTCGACGATGGAGCGAAAGAACTCGAAGAAATCAACTTACTTCCACACTATGATCACCTAACTCATGCACGCGCTAATGTCTCACCCCTCAACCTCCACCTATTTGATCTCCCTACCTATCAAAATTGATTGTTCCACCCCATTTGAAGCACAAGATATAAAAAATTGTATAGAATTACTCAAAGACGTAGTCATTCAATTGCAACTAACGTCATTTCGAATCAGGAAAACACATGTCTTCGACGATATTCCTTGGTCCTATATATCTAGGCAATTGACTAAATATTTAGAAGATACCCGAATCATCGTCACGATCTGTCGTAATCTTATACGGAGTCCTGAGGTAGAAGAACAAATTCCTCTGATCACTGAATATCATTCCTCAACTATTGATGGCCACAAGGGAGTTACTAAAACATACGATAGGTTACGTCAACATTTCTATTGGAATACCATGAAAAGAGATATTAGTGAATTCATTCAAGATGTCGTACCTGTCAGTTGAAAAAATTAACGAGAGTCAAGACCCGTCAACCTATGATAATAACTGATACTCCTGGCGCCGCGTTCGATAAGGTTTCAATGGACATCATGGGACCGTTACCTGTGACAAGAAAAGGAAATTCATATATTCTAACAATACAAGATTTATTAACAAAGTATTCCCTTGCTATCCCTATTTCGGAAACCAATTTTAGAACTATAGCCGAAGCCATTGCTGTCCATTTCGTCTGCATTTATAGTACTCCTAAAGCAATTTTAACCGACCAAGGAAGTAATTTTTTATCAGCTTTAATAAGACATTTAACTCGCCAATTTAGTAGTAAACACTATAAAACCACCGCATATCACCCTCAGAGTAATGGGTCAATCGAGCGATCACACCACGTATTAACCGAATACCTAAAGGTTCGAGTCAATGATAGAGAAGACTGGGATGATCAGGTACCTTTAGCTATGTTCTCTTACAATACTAGTGTACACGAGGGAACTAAATACTCTCCATTCGAATTGATTTTCGGACGACTACCTAGATTACCTTCCTCTCATCCACCGTTAGAAGAGAAAACTCTCCTTACCTACCCGCAATACCTGATCGATCTATTTGACACAATCAAAGATATTCAAGCTAAAGCTCGCGAGAATTTGACAAGAGCTAAAGAAAGAAGTAAACGATACTATGATCGTCGTGCTAATGTTGTTCACTTTGAGCCCGGAGATTACATATTCTTATTAAAGAAACCTCGAAAAGGTAAATTCGCCGATCAGTATACCGGTCCCCATTTAGTTCTGAAAGTCTACGATAACCATAATGCAAAAATACAAGTTGGAGACAGAACACGATTAGTTCACACTAATAAGTTAAAACTAGCTCTAGTTGATCCAGGATGAAAAACATTTATTTTTTTCAGGTTCCAGCCGAGCTGAGCTCAAAACGTTATATCGGATCATAAATGTCCGTGGAAGAATTTAAACTTTTTTGCTATAACACCTTGAGGATTTATAATACGGCAACTGACACAACTGAGTGCCTCAGCTGTAGGGATACCTCACAGCTGTCGCCCTACGGTGGTCAGTTCCACTTCCTCGTAACACACGACCTCGTGCGTGGACCGTACAACCAACTACGTTGTCCGACGTGCAGAGAAGAAATCACAATCTGTCTTCCCTCTTACGTCATTGTATCTGTACTCGCTCAGAGGGATTTATACGACTCCGGTCTAGAGCTCTCGCTATTTGCGAGGATTGCTATAACCAAGCAGGCCGACCTAATACATTCGAGTCTATCTATTATCACGTTTTGTCATTGAACGTTTCTAAATCACCCGTTAGCAGCCAATGTAAGCGTTTCACGCGTTCCCGATCGGAAGCCATTAATTGTAGCGAATGCGTGTCCTCCTTCCTAATGCTTGTCGAATTGATTAGAAACAAAAATTATAATCCTGATAAATTAGCTGCGATACAATACGACGTCGTCTGCGACTATATTAAAGTCTTAGATCTATATAAATCCTAAAGCCGTCCCTAAGTGGCACCCGAGTATAACCATGAATCACGACATTGCGATCACCGAAATCTCAATTCCTAACTCTATCCGGCGCCGTTGTACAATTCGCGTTTGGGACAGAATGCTTCACACTTGTTGTTGTTTGGACTGCTATATGGAGGCTAACGCGGGTATACCAGCCAGTAATTTAGTGTATGACATGATAATGAGTCATTGCCTTGTGAGAGGCCCCTACGGGAGCCATTTTTGTCCCAAATGTCCCTATAACTCGTTGCGTCCCCTGCATAGCAGCATATACTAAACTCGTAAACTCTTTTCAAAATCAGAATACTGATGTCCGTTACGTTAACTTTGTTTATGACGTGTTGAACGACTATCTTATAATTATTAATAATCAACAATCATCCACTCAACCTACCCAGCATGGATAATGCCATCTATATTATATTTTATTTTTTAAGTACAATAGAAATTTAAGGTATTCTGTATTCTTCTATATTTAAAGTACTATTACTCTATCTAGGTCGCCAAACACCCTAGGTGAATAACATTATCTGCCCAAGGCATTGATGTACATGTCTCTGGATTGAATCCCGCATGTATACGAACCAACTACGGTACTGCCGTCGCGAGAGTAGAACAGAGCTTATATTCGCCAAAGCGACCCCGTTATATTATAATATCACGTAGTATTATATAATATACGTAACTTATATTTTAGCTACTCTCAATTATAACGTTGATATATCCCCTGATATTTACAAAATGTGTCCACCATGGGCATATATTTATAGCCCCCATAAACTTCTGAAAAATTATACTACCCTGTATCGTAGTAAATGTTGTCGCACGATGGAGTTCCGATTAAAAGAATATCCCGGTCGCATGTGCCTGACATGTTACGAAAAGGTTGGCTTGTCAGAATCAGAATGGGACGTAAAAGAAACTCACTATTTGATTTACGGTCGCATCAATCGCACCATCTGTGCTCGATGTGGATCAGATATGACAAGAACTTGCTGCGCGGCTACCTGTTCGGAATGCTTGGGCGGATTCATGAGAATAATCGAAATCATGCGAGAAAGCGGACATTATCAACAAGAGATAGCCCGACTCGTTTACAATATTCCGAACAAAAACATAGGAGCGTTCATGTTGACTGATTCCTCCGAAGAATAACTATATATATAACCATGTACACTAATGTAAGATCAATTACTAACCTTAGCCGAAGGCTTAAGCTATTAACATCTATAGTTACCATACTAACCCCAAGCGTACTATAATTTAGTTATGTAGTCGCGTTACATTAGGCAGATCCTATCTGCACCTACAAAAAAAACATAAAATAACAAAATAAAAAGAAAAAAGGACTTAGAGATGAGTAAGATAGATGTAATGTACAATTAATAAAAAGGTCAGTTGAAATATTGTTGCAGAAATGAAGTTTAGTATAATCCTGGCATTAAGCTTACCCACTTACGTCCTTTACCTTATTGGATTCGACTGTGGAGGACAACATCTCAACATTACGTCCGTGTCGCTACTCGGAGCCGGAGAGTGTAACCTCAACCAGCAAACGCCAAACTCCACCAACACGTACATCCAGCTACTCCAACTGTCTGACTATGATTATGCTGAAGTCCTGCAATGCAAAGTGGAGATACTTAGAACTATCCATTATTGTGGAATTCACTCACACATTTCATTTGTAAAGAGCGGCATGTCCGAATACTTAATGGAGACCCCTTATCAACGATGCTTGCACCTATTTACCGAGGGTACATTACTGATTGGAAACACAGGAAACGTTATTGATCAAATTAAACCGAATAGCACAACTTCACGCAGCGTTACCTTAGCCGGAACGGTGCAACACGATGGCTCTTGTAAGGGAGCCCAGTATTCGGATCCTTAAATTACGAGACTTGCGATGACGTCGTCGTCCAAGCCATCGTACGGATAACCTTAAAGTCTTCTTTTGCACCTGTCAAGTCGGACGCAGGAAAGATTATCCTCAGGTCTGGAACTGTCTGTACCCTGCCGAAAATGTTCGATTAAAACTGATTAAAACATAATCCGTTTTAATCGGTTTTAATCGGTTCAATCCGCGCCCGGATTAAAAAGTAATCGATTTTAATTCCAAACTAATCAGAATGGGTTTTGATATCGCTTTTGCAGATTATTTCCAATCCGAAATCATTACATTCTAATCCATATTGTTGTCAATCCAAAATAAACACTAATAATCGGATGGATATATAATCCAAAATAATCCGCCTAATTTTGTATATTTCTTTTCAAGAGATGAGTCCGTTTCAATTACAAAAACACCGATTCAATAAAATCGGTTGTAATCCATCTGAATCCGATTTGGTAGGAAAGACAACATTAATCCGTTTTAATTCGAAATTCAGCGATTACGCGTATGCAATTTCAATCCGTTTTAATAATATCCACTTTTAATAATTGAGTTGATTTTGTAATCCGGTTTAATCCAAAATTTACCAATTTCGGGGATAAAAACTAAATTGATTTGAATGCAATAAGAATCAAATTTATATAGTCTGTGATAAAGCAACAGTAATTCGTTTGAATTTGAAATTCTCCGATTTTTCAGATGAAAAGGAAATCGGATATAATACAATTAAATCAAATTTTTGTTATAATTATATTTGACTGTGTGTATATATAAATAAAGAAACAAAATTGTATTTATTACAAAGTTTTATTTATTATTGAATTTCAAATGTATTCGGAGGTTTGCATAAATATCTACAATATCCAACATCTATGTGAATAAGCTTGCTTTTGACATCGCTTATGGGAACTATTGAGCTATGTACATAATCTTCTGATTCTATCCTATCCATGTACGACACTTTAAACGGTTTATTGGAACTAATCGTAATTTTTGATATTTGCACGTGGCATTTATTATTTAATAGAATAATGTGCATTATTTGACCATATTCGCCTGAATGTAACTGAATCATTGTATCGTTCGTTCTTTTCGCTTTGCGATACTTCAGGTGTGAAATACAACGCCTCTAACGATGCATTTTTTATATGCTTTATACATTTTATCATCGCATTTTACGCTATAGCATTTGCCAATAAGAATGACATTGTTGTCATCAGATGTATCGAATTTTGATAAATGTTTATATTGAAATCTGCAGTAGTCAGACACGGCAGAATCATCACAGTAATCTACATTATCCGTTAGAAAGTGCAATATCTCCAAGGATTTTTTCGACATTTGCTGGTCAATTCCGTTTGGACCATTCATACATTGTTTTAATTTATATATATTACTCTCGAAAGACGTAAATGTTGTTGAGGATAACCAAGATTCTCGTTTTTACGATTACTCACCCGAATTGTATTCATCATAATAGTCAGAAAAGTTTGTTCTTTTAAATATATTAATGTTTTGATAGCGAAAATTTTATGTTTATTTTGAAAAAATTGAGAATAAGATG
>NW_020228174.1:0-4341 GCF_003070985.1 Temnothorax curvispinosus
GCCTCGTATTAAAGAATACATAATAATATTAAAATAAACGTATTTCTCGAGATTTATTTTGTGTCGCGTGTGGCATTTCGGAGCTCCGAATTTTTCAGCCAACGCCGCCCGTCGGCATTCGCGGCTACCTTTTTCTTGTCATCTAACATTATGCAGCAACATTTTGAAACTTTTTAGCGTCTAATTACATCTGAGAGAGCAAGTCTCGCATTAAAGCATACATAACAATGTTAAAATAAATATATTTCTCGAGATATGACCCAGTGTCGTTCAACGCATTTCGGAGCTTCTATTATATACAACTTTTCCGCCGAGCCGGCCGAGCATGAGCACTGCATTAATTCGTATAATAGTTTCAGTTATTAATTCATACATACATATAGTACATATATAAAAAAGTAATTAATAAAAACGTTATTAATTTAACAAACAATAAATATTAATATTAAATTATTATTAATAACGAGAAATATATCGTGCATTCGTTTGGCGCTTAAAAGATCATAAAAATTATGAAAAGAATTTTAGGTTATGAGGAAAGCGAGAATCTCGAGTTTGGGTCGTCTGTAATTCCTCAGAAATCGCTCCTGTTACGCGGGAAGCATGTTGAGCAAGGAGGTTTTAGTAGAGGTATTCGAGCAGCGGCACGCCTACCCCCACTATTACCCATCGCCATCGGAACGGCGCGTCGGGCGCGCGACGAGGATGCCCAGCCTACGGCCAATCAGAGCGCTGGCAGGTGTGCATAGGAGGGGCAGTAGGCTCCCGCGTTCTGACCAATAGCAGCGTGATTACGAGGAGGCAATGTGGGGTGGCAAGACCCGCGCTTAGAATACCTCCGTCAACCTCCTTGCTCATCCTGCTTTCCTGATATATCAGGAGTAAATTTCCGAGATTTCGCGGTGCGAAACCTGAGTTTCGCCTACTTTATCATCCGAATTAATTTTTCTATTAACTATTATTGTCTTCTAACGTCTCCACTGATGCATAATTAAATTCTTGCTATTTTTTAATTATTATTTTAGATTATGGAATTCTATTAATCTAAGTATTATAGTTATTAATTATTATGTTAATAGTTATTAATTATGTTCTTTTGAATAATTTATGCGAATGCAAAATGCGGCAGAAAGTTTCGCATACCGAAATGTAAAACGTATATACAGCATTTTGAAACGCTTTATTGTCAAATCTCGTTTGAGAGAGCATGATTTGCATTAACGGACACATAAATGAATGACAATATTAGAATAAACGTATTTCTCGAGATTTATTTGGTGTTGCGTGTGGTATTTCGGATCTTCGAATTTCTCGTCCAACGCCGTCCGTCGGCATTCGCGGCTACCTTTTTCTTGTTATCTAACATTATGCAGCAACATTTTGAAACTCTTTAGTGTCTAATTATATCTGAGAGAGCAAGTCTCGCATTAAAACATACACAACAATGTTGAAATGAATATATTTCTCGAGATATGACTCAGATATGTCGTTCAGCGCATTTCGCATTTCAAAACACCCGCGGAATACCTCCTGCAATCCGGACAACCTCCTCGCTCAACATGCTTTCCTGATATATCAGGAGTAAATTTCCGAGATTTCGCGGTGCGAAACCTGAGTTTCGCCTACTTTATCATCCGAATTAATTCTTCTATTAACTTTTATTGTCTTCCAACGTCTTTACTGATGCATAATTAAATTCTTGCTATTTTTTGCTTCCTCATAGAGGAAGCTTTGTTAATTATTATTTTAGATTACAGTATTCTATTAATCTAATTATTAATATAGTTACTAATTGTGTTCTTTTGAATAATTTATGCAAACGCAAAATGCGGCAGAAAGTTTCGCATATTGAAATGTAAAACGTATGCAACAGCATTTTAAAACTCTATTGTCAAATCTCGTTTGAGAGAGCATGATTTGCATTAACGGATACATTACATAACAATGTTAAAATGAATATATTTCTCGCGATATGACCCAGTGTCGTTTAGCGCATTTCGCATTTCAAAACACCCGCGAAATATCTACTGCAACCTCCTTGCCTAACATGCTAGCCTGATATATCAGGAGTAAATTTCCGAGATTTCACGGTGCGAAACCTGAGTTTCGCCTACTTTATCATCCGAATTAATTCTTCTATTAACTTTTATTGTTTTCTAACGTCTCTACTGATGCATAATTAAATTCTTGCTATTATATTTTATATTAGGAACATTTATTTCGATGTTATTTTAATATTTTAAATATTACTTCAGTTACAATGCTCCAATTCGTTTTCGCTTGTCATTCAATATTCTAACAGAACGTATCTCAAATATAAATTTACACGTAAAAAAGAATACGTCCTCATTACGCAAATTCGAAAATATTATAGCAGTTATAAATTTCATCAACTTTAATAACGGTAAATGTATCAACCATTACCACAAATAAATTAAATATGAAACTGACACGTTACAGAAGTAAGACAAACTTATTTCATGGATAAAGAAAGGACAAAAAAACGATATACAATGTATATATGAAATGTGTTGATATAATATAAGAGAGACGGATTAAGGGGAGAAAAATAATGATGATTGATTGATTGATATAAGAGAGACGGCAATTCACAGTTGTTTGTCTTCGAGGAGACAGGATGTGGTCTTCAAAATTCAGTTTTACTATAAATAATAATTAATAATTAAATAATTATTAATAAAAATAGTGAACAGTCAAGCTGTCCAGGATATCATCCTCCGATGGATGGAAGGTATAGGGTACGGTACGAAGGACTCCACAAATCTTCGGTTTTTTTGGTCGTTTTATTTTATGTATTCACAAATGTTACAACTGTCGACTATATACGCGCTCACACTCGCATAAGCCATCCTACACGCGTCATACAATACATTATCGGGGCCCCTTCGAGAGGAGGGGGCCCTTGCGTACGATTTATAATCTCTTCACTCTCTTCCCGAATCTTTAAGCCGGCGTTCGTCTGTGATTTACTTTGTGTGTATAAGCGTACGTGTATATCTATAATCTATATATAAGTATCCTTTTTATAATTTTTTTTTATTTACAGTCATCGCGCGATGCGCGCTTAATGTGTCCCGCGAAGCCACGTGGACTATCTTCGATTGTCGCTTCTTTTAAAAATCATCGTCAGCTTTCGCTATCACTGTGCCCTCACGGAAGCAACGTGTCGACGAGTGTCTCTTTCTTCTTCTTTTTTTTTGTTAGTTAAGAAAAAACGTTTATTCTCTCAAGAGTGATACGCATTTTATTCCTTACGATTCAGTCCTACTGAATTTTCTAATCGTTTTATATTCGTAATTTATATTCACAAAATCAAAAGTCAATTAACGAGTGATATTGTAGCGTTTAACTCTTTATTACTATCAACGTTTAAGTGTCGTCCATAAAAGTGTATCGATACTCTAATTTGTAATCTCGATCGATGATACGCGTTAAGATATATGAAATAAAAGCGTGACTGAAAGAACTAGGATATATACATTCCCACCATTATTTGCTCCATGTACACACACGCATTTCTCATCGCTTTTCTGTCTTTAGTTGTATCTCGTAACGTATTTAAACAGCGCAAACAATATAAGAAGCTAGTGAAAATATCTTTCGCAACGCGACACCATGCCGAGGGGATTAAATATCGGTAGATACGATCTTAAACACTAAATCACGGTTCTAAATCTAGATCAAGAATTTACCTTGTGGAGACTTGCATACTCCTTAGCGATAATCTTTAAGATCACACAAATAGGACCTGTACGGGGATTCTCTAACTCCTTAACGACAGTTTCGGTATCGTTGCGCAGCTTTTTTATCATATATAACATGTATTACCAAAAATACTATCACCACTTCGTCTTGTTTTGAGTACGTTTACGTTTAAAGTACATTTTAGTTGGTCTATTATTCTGTATAATATTATCTAACGTTCTAATATGAAAAAAAGACTTTCTTAAAATATGTATAATTACGGCAAATCAATTGTTTAACGATTTAAGCTCCGATTATGAAATAACATTAAAAAATCAGCTTTTATATCAATTTTTTACCAACGTTAATATTCCTTCGTGTTTCGTAAAAATGTGACTTTGGTAAAATCAACTTTCATGTAAAAATTAAGCGTCTAGAAAGCCGTTGCTTATCAAAGCGAGAGGCGTGGATCGGAGATTCGATAAAAAATTCCGAAAACTTATCCCGGTTTTCGCACCGTTTCATACGCCGACGGTGTGCCGATCAATATAACGTGTGGACAGATAACAAGCGCGCGCATGCACGGTCGCGGTTCGATAGCGACGAGCCCGTTCCTGTCGCGGATACTGGAATTCT
>NW_020228175.1:0-3115 GCF_003070985.1 Temnothorax curvispinosus
CATTAGTGTATCAGCGTGTATAAAAGCGTTTATTTCAAAAGTTAGGGATATTCTCTTTGTGCACAGGAAAAACGGAAGTGTTAAATCAAAACTTATAGGGTACCTACTCATATACATATGCAACAATCTTATAATCTTCTTATAAGAATTTCAACTTTTTATTTCAACTTTTGTTTCTTGATTAAACTATATAAAACTTCGTTCAAACAAGTTTTCTTTGTTTAATGCAATATAATTTCATTTCGAGATTTATACATTGTTACGCCGCGAGTATATATAAGTGAATTGATTTGACACTTCTTTTTTTTTCTGTGTGCAGGGGAGTTGGTGAGGATATTAAGAAAATTTACCCTTTTTTATAAATTATAATTTAATCTTAAAAATAGAGATATTCTTTTCTAGAATATAGATAGCATAAAATATTTCCGCTGTTTTTAATTAGATTTTATAAAACAAACGGCTACTCGAGAATAACGCGCGTATACTGAGCAAATTACATAATCATCGTAAGTTTTATTTCTTGAGAGACAGCCTCTGTCGTAGAAAATTTCAATTTAAAGTATAACCACGTTAAACGATCGAACAGGTTGAATAGGTATACGGCGATGCTTCCACTTGCGGTTTGTTATCGATACAATGGAGATCGTTTGCGGGACACGTTTACGCAAGAAGTGACAAAGAAGTCATGAAGATCAGCTTGCACATCCTGCGGTATCATGATACTCATGTAGTGCCAACACGTGCAGCCTTGACGAGGCACGTGTGTTCGTTCATACCAATAACTTACGGTTGGTCAGTGTAATATTATTTCTTCTCTATCCGGCAGAAAGGTGCCATTTCAGCACTCACAGCCTTTTCGAATTCTTAATCATACCTTGGTTACAGAATAAATGAAAAATCGTAATTTTTTAAATACGGAAAACGGAAATTAAGTTTTTTATGAACATAATTTCTGCTGTCGCTTTAATTAGGTAGGCTAATTTGACAACTGGTTGATTTACTGTTAATCCTTGGAGGACGGGCAGATTTTTTTGTGACTTTATGATTTTTATTTTTAACTTTCATATATGTGTTGAAATATACTACGAAAAATAAGCGACCCCCGTAGAGCCTAAATAAAAAACAGACTTCCCGTTCTCTAAAGGTTAATAACAAAGTTATCTTCTGTTCACGATAATGGATAACGATGCCTGACAAACGTTGAAATCTCAAGTATGAAAATAATGGTATGAAAATAATGGATAACACAATGTTTGATAAACGTTAAAAACGTTTATCAGGCATTGTTATCCATTACTTTCACACTTGAGTCGCCTCGGAATAAACAGCGCGATCGAAAGTAACATATCAAGCTCGCCGAGTCCAAGGTCGGGTTAATGAAGGTTAAAAGCGACAGTTATCGTAAGTTAATTTACTCGGGTAATTGGTGGACAATGTGAGTAGAGACCGAGCGTGAAGTAACAGAATATCTTTAGAAATCAGCTGTAACGCTTTTTAAAATACAGAAGATGCACCGCGAGGTCGACTTGAAGCATCCAGACGCAGACGTAACATGAGTCAACAACTTATTAACGCACACTAATAATCAGCGCGACGCTTAAAACTTTCTATAATGAAACAATGAGGAAATAGCGATAAGTAAGTCAACGACCGGGTATCTCGTATTAACAATTATATTAGTGAAATAAGATCTCTTTTCTTCGTACTCCGAGATTAATTCTTCTGATCGCGGTAATCGGGAGTGCTTCACGTGCGCCTTTTGTCCGCGGCTTGCCATCTTAACCGTCGCGTTGGATTTGCGTCTGGCGGTCGATTTATCTCGCGGGTGGAAGCTCCGATTTGTCAGCGCTACCAAACGACGTAATCTGTCCACGTTGACTCTAACGAGATCGCTGCTGATCAGGTAATGACAATCTCCGAGTCTCTGAATAGGCACTCCGGTGCTTTGATCCTCGACGTTTGCGTCCATCGACGTCAGGCCAAAACATATATACAAAGTCGAGCGGCAAGAACGCACCCCGTACGTCCGTAATTAGGCCGGAATTTTGCGCACGGCCGCTACCAGCTCGCAACTCGCGAATAATGCGCGAGCGAATTACGCAAGTTTTGTGCGCCGCGCCGGGTAAACACCGTTCCGCCACGCGGCTCCGCGAATCCGGATGGATTCGGACGTAACGAGAATGGCGGCGCGGCGTCGGCTGCGAGCCGGCGTTATTTACGAGCTGCAAATTTAAACGCGCGGAATTTTTATGGGCCGGCATCGCACGCGAGAAAATGTCGGCACGATGTGAGAAACAAGAGGTTCCCGTCGCGCGTCGATTGTTTTCCCTCGCGCACGTAGCGCGTTTACGTGTATCTGTAAAACCGATTAGGTCTTTTATTTCCGTGTTCTAAAAATTAATCCTTGCCGATCGCATAACCGAGAATATCTCTCATGTTCGTTTCTTGTCGCGACTCATCTTCATATTCATCAGAGATTCACATCTGGGAAATTAAATAGAATAAGATATTTGCATGTTCGGTAAACATCGAGCGAAGCCTGTCTAAAGAATTTGCGTCTCGAGCGGCGCCGAACGTTTACCAAGTCAACTTTTCCACTTTACGACGACCTCGCTCGATCCGACACCGTATTTATGACGTTATCGTGCGCGCATCTTCCCCAAGCGGCTGACAATACGAATCGACGTGATGTGTGTCGTGTTCAACCTGCCTGCGAGCCGTCGTATTGTTTACGATATGCTCTTGCATACTCGAGCGGAAAGATATCGGCGGAAATTCTTTGTCAGATAAATTGTGTTTTTTTTTTCTTTCTAAAAATACTTCGACGAAAATATTCGCAATCGGTGTAATTGCAAAATGACAGATAATCGCTCCCATCCTGACGAGCAGGTGGAATGCGTGTCGTGTCGCTCCGATGTCGTATTGTCATATCGTTTCCGCATTCTCCTTGGAAAAATCTCGGAGACTCGATTTACGGTTTTTAATCCTTTAATACACCGATGCGCAGAATGAATTACGGAGCGACGCGCGCGTGGTTAACTATTAACTTCCACAATTCGTAATCTCGAGGGAACATTAATCACCTGTGTGCCCGGATAGTCGATAGTTCGTACCG
>NW_020228176.1:0-317 GCF_003070985.1 Temnothorax curvispinosus
GGATTTATCGGAGCGTCAATCCGCGCCGTCGAAATCGATAAACGCGCTATCGGTGCGATAATTATCGGCGACGATGGAGGCGCTTGCGCGAAAAGTTTTTCGCCGTTGAAAGGCGTTTTGTAGAACGCCGCTTCGTATCTCTCAGTGTCCATTTTTCCCGAGCTTCTCACAAAAAAAAGCAAAAATAGAAGGAAAACGTGAGCGCGCGCGGAGCTTCGGACATTTCAATGCAAAAGCATCTTATGTTGTAAAGCGAGGTCCACGCAGCCTACCGGCGGGGTGGGTGCGGGGGAGGGGGGGCCAAAGGCCCCCCCCCC
>NW_020228176.1:417-1623 GCF_003070985.1 Temnothorax curvispinosus
AGAGTGTGTGTGTGTGTGTGTGTGTGTGTGTGTGTGTGTGTGTGTGTGTGTGTGTGTGTGTGTGTGTGTGTGTGTGTGTGTGTGTGTGTGTGTGTGTGTGTGTGTGTGTGTGTGTGTGTGTGTGTGTGTGTGTGTGTGTGTGTGTGTGTGTGTGTGTGCTTCCCACGCATAATTAAACTAATGAAACTCCTAGCGTGAGACCTAACTGCTTGATTCGAGATGCTTGGGTTATTCTGCACGATTGATTCATTTAAAATTTGCGCAGTTTTGCATGCGTGTGCGGCCACTGAACATGCGTATGTGGCCACAGGGCATGTTCGTAGTCGCCAGTAGTCGCTACAGCTCGTCGGTATGACAGGAATCATAACCTGATTCCTGTCAACTTTAACGTTTAATATCTCGCGTCGCGGGGCATTAATAACAATAAGAACTTAATTTAGTGAAAAAAAAACTTGATTTTATTTGTTAACAGTCACACAGTCCAAATTAAGCCACACCTAGGATTGACTGGTCAAAGTCCGAAGTGATTTTTCTTTAGTTTCTAACTTTGACCAGCCGTATTAGTTATTTCTAGGATTGACTAGTCAAATGCCGAAGTGATTTTTCTTTAGTTTCTAATTTTAACCAGCCGTATTAGTTATTCCTAGGATTGACTAGTTAAAAGCCGAAACGCAAAACTTATTTCGGGCTTTGACTAAGACGCTTGGTCGTTCCCCAGGATTGACTAGTCAATCCTAGGAATGCCTGCGTTTCGGGCTTTGACTATAACATATATATATATTTATAAGTAAAAATACAAAGTATAAAAAATTGTTTCTACATTTGCATTCATTATGTTACCGTTTATTTTGTAGTGCAAAATTGTGCGTTGGATATGTAACAAGAGATTGCTTAGTACGTGGTGTGCAGCGCCAAAGATGTATTCCGTGTGCGAAAAAGTACAAAAATATACTTAAAAAGTCGAAGAGGCCAACACCACAGATTAATACACAGATAGCCAATGGCCCCTCAAAAGTCGAGACCAGCATTTCCGTGCTTTGATTACCGACACACTTTGCCCCTTACCGACAGACTTTGCCCCTAGGATTGAGTCCGGACTAAATCACATTACAGACTTTGCCCCTGGTGCGAGTCTGGACTAAATATACCCGATTTTACCTACAGACTTTGCCCCTGGTGCGAATCCGGACTAATTTTGCAGTGATG
>NW_020228177.1:0-485 GCF_003070985.1 Temnothorax curvispinosus
TTAATCTCTCATGGTAACTGTTAAAAACGTCTACGATGTTTTTTATCATATCGGGGGGTGCTTCCATTATAATGTCGTCAACATATCGACGATAGAAAGTCAAAAGCAATCTGATCAATCTCAATGATGTATTCTCTAAATCCTACATCACGACGTCAGCATCAACGATCGGGGATAAGGGCGATCCCATTGGCGCACCATGGGTTTGCCTGTATACCACATTGTTGAAAGTGAAATATGTAGATGTGTTCTGACACGGCGCACTGTTCTGGTGCCCGGCGAGAGGGCAGGCGGCGAGCACTCCGGAGCGAGGCGGTCACCTCGTGTTACCGGTCACGCGAACTGCGAACGTAACCTGCTGCCTCACGGCAGCGAGCCTGGCCGTGGTCACTACCCGCAGTCCGTCGTCCAAGGGATAATTCACTTGTCCGTATGCCGTCGGTGAGATGATTGTGAGATGCACTGGCAGAGTTTCACCGTAAAAT
>NW_020228177.1:495-4802 GCF_003070985.1 Temnothorax curvispinosus
AATCGGGTTCCGTACGCTTTGCTCAAGTCGTCTTGCAAGAGATAATTCGAGACACATCCGTCTTGCAGAGAGAATCGAAACAAGATGGCGAGAGCGGAACTCGTACCGAGATGGGCGTGCGATCTGCCGCGACGATCGATGTATCGACTAGCAGAGCGTAACCGGACGAGCCGGTCTCTGATTGGTCGGCTCGAGATAATGGTCGTTTGAGAATCGGAGTGATATTTTCCGAACAAAATGTTAAAACGAACTCGAGTGCAAGTAAAAACTCTTTTTTTGGTTTATTTGTCTTTTTTGTTATGTATCTTCATCGATTGCTGACCCCTTTAATTGCGAGAGCCAGAGGAATATTAGTGAACAACGGCACTACATCGAATGAGACTAATACATCTGAACTGGAGATTTTTTTTGTTAAAAAGTTCTTTGTATAGATCGAAACTATTGTCTACATGACCAACCGCATGGGGAATGTTCTTCGAGATTATATCGTGCAGATAGCTAGCCAAGACATACAGTGCTGTGTTTACGGACGAGACTATAATTCTAAACGCGTAATTCTCCTTATGAATTTTCGATAGACCATAGGCTTTGGGTAGGAGAGAATCACTGGATTGTTCTAATAACAACAATAAATAAGTTATATAAACTAAAAAATATGGTAATTTTACTTTGTAGTAAATCGTTGGATAAACTACGAAAAAATAGTCGCATTAACGAAAAATATATTGTGTATGTAAAAAGTATGTTGTATTAACATGAATAATATTGTAGTGATATCAACTAGTTTTTGAAATATAAAAGAAACATAATTTTTGTAGTAATGAAAATATAATTTTTAGAGTTGGTTAAACAATAATTTCTTATTTGTTAAACTAAAATACTTAAAAGTAAATATTAAGTGAAAAAGCATTACATGAAAAATAAGAATTTTAACATAAAAAAGAATTATCATATATAGATTTGTAATTGAAAATTGAATAATATATGTGAGTGAGCACGCCCTAACTGGCGAGCCTGAGAACGCTGGCGCTGGAGAAACCCTGCTGAGCGGCCCTAGTTATAGGAATCGATGTTGAATTTTAATTACGTGAAAAG
Organism: Temnothorax curvispinosus; assembly: GCF_003070985.1. Taxonomy (NCBI): domain Eukaryota; kingdom Metazoa; phylum Arthropoda; class Insecta; order Hymenoptera; family Formicidae; genus Temnothorax; species Temnothorax curvispinosus. Next base: position 1,591 of record NW_020228177.1, read on the forward strand.
GATACTGCATATGGGGCGAAGCGCTGCGTAAAGGTGCGATTTCATTGACGCTAGAAACCAGCGGCAGCGTCAAGAAAATGTAGTGGGGGAAGAAGTTCAGACCGTCTCAACTTTTTAGCGTATCACAAAATTCAACGGAATTTCTTCCCCTACTACATTTTCTTGACGCTGCCGCTAGTTTCTAGCGTCAATAAAATCGCACCTTAAGGCTGAGTTTCCACTGAGCGCGTCACGCGTCGCGTCGTCCGAGTTGAACCAATCAAAACATCCCATTTCGATCCCGTCACAAGAATGTAATAAAATGGGATGTTTTGATTGGTTAACTTGTGACGACGCGACGCGTGACGCGCTCAGTGGAAACTCAGCCTGACGGGCGCGAGCCGAACTCTCTTGCCGCGCGAGCCTGCGCTGCCGCCCAAACTGAAAAAATGTTATTGTCATATCTATTTGTATGGAGTCTATATAACTGTGTAATTATAGTTAAGGCTCTATAATATTTTACTATCAACCAATAGTCGACAAATGTTGTTTCTGTGACTATATTTTTATAGTATTTAGTACTACTGCTTTAGTTCCTATTGCTTTGGAAAATTAGTTTGTACACGCCTCGTATGTTGCGTAAGCTAAGGATGGTGGAGAAGGAGAAACGATATTCAAAGTAAGAAATAGAACAATTAATTTACTGAGTTAAAAAAACAATCAATTTTATCATTTGGCATGAAACAGAAATGTAATCCAAAGAAAGTCAAAAGTGGGCAGAACTATACAACGAATACCAACATTTGTTGCATAGGAGAAGGGAAACTGCCCTAAAACCTTCTCAGTATTCGTGAACAAAATTGTACATAGATAATATAAGATACAATGTGAATACAATAAATGCATAAAGGAACAAATAAATGATTATCATAGGACAATCCTTTCTTTAAATATGTATTTTAATAAACTTTGAAGTTTTACTAAGGCTCTTCTTTATCATATAAAAGCTTCATTAAAATAAAATTGTCATAGTAATTTTTCTTATAATCTCTCTTGACGTAGTCAAGTTCAGAATTAGTTATTCTTTTCTAAAGAAAGGATCGTTGGAAACATAAACATGAATCAATTAATACAAGAATATCACTTCAGATACAATTTGTATAATCTGGGGAATAATGCATCAATCTTTTATTCTTAATTAATGAATAACTCTTATTCTTCTATTAAATGGATTAACTGTAAGTTTAATACTGATTTTCTGAACTAAATCTTGTACTAGGCAGTCTTTGATTGACACATTAATTCACCACCGCATGAACGTAATACTATATAATGAATAATTCGCAAGATAATTATTAGAATATTAGAAAGTGATTGAAATATAAATCTTTAATGTACATGAAACACAATGAATATAACGTCAGGATAACTTTAATCCTTGTATGCGCATTAATAAGAAATATTAATTGGAATACCACTGAATTTACGTCCCGAGATAAGAATTTATATCCTTTTCTTATTAATCAGAATTAATCATGAGAATCCTTCTTTAAGGATAATCATAAGAAAATAACATTATGTCCTGTAACCGAATATTCGAATTAACACGTGCTCACTTGTAAAGTATCACTTTCATCAGGGAAATATCTGACGAAAGAACCGAATAGTTGATATTATAAATCCAAATGTTACCTTATTGTGGAATCTGCAGCATCCACCAATTAATTATAGATAATCCGACATTTATTTGTACGGAAAATCATCCACTGAGAGTGGGAAACTCATTCGCTGTAAGCGAGCCAAATAATCAGAATAATGGCGGCTATTTCGTCTCGCCACGTGAAAGGAACGAAGTTAATGATGGCCGCTCTTGATTTCCAATATATATCGCTCGAATGTCCACCGTCAAGTATATAAAGGCTCGGCTGAGCCCGGAATACACGTCGTTCTTCTTTCTTCATTTACGTGTTCAAACACGTTATTCGTGCTTCGAATGATAACTGATTTTTACGGACTCGTGTGAGAATTCACGGCACCGAAATACATTACAACATGAACGATTGATACAACACGAGCGTTAAAGACGATATTAGCGTTGAAAACGACACTAGCAACGACAAGGGCAATACCTTGAATAATTAATACGGTACAAGCGATAAGTATTGAACAGAACTTGAACATGTTCTCGATAAAAGATTCTAGTGGCAGAATACCCGATACGTGACTCGAACTGTTTCACGTTTGACCGAATAGTTGAGAATGGCCGGGATCGTCTCTCTGCACGTTCGTGCTAGAGTCCTATATTAGTAGAGAAACGCAAACTTGTTTCTCCTTCTGATTGGTCGGTTATAGACCAATAGACAGCAGGGCGTACGATCATAAGATGGCGGCGGCGACAGAGTGGGAATCACAGACTTCTATATTATTCCTACTTCTGATTGGTTGGTTACAGCCGGTCATGTTAGGCCCGCATTATACAACTGACAGTGTTGACTAAAGTTTATAAATGCATATTATTATTTCTTGTGATCAAGGTAAGTAGAAATATCTTTTCTGTGTTGTTAAATAACTGCAGAAGACTTTACTGATATTGTGGGTTGCTTATTTGTGCCCTGCACACATATATGCAGCGTAATCTTTTCATCCTGTCGGATTCTCATTATAATTCGTTTATTTGATCTATTTCTAGATGAGGCACTGTTCAGTTAGTGGATGTAATGTAAAGGAAAAGCAAGGCCTTATATTGTTTCAATTTCCGAAAGAACCAAAAAGGCGTGCAAAATGGATTTCATTAGTAAACCGTCCAAATTGGCAACCTTATACAAATAGCACAGTTTGCGAAGTATGCATCACTATGTGTTTCTACTGCTGTTAATAAATTTTCTGTTAATAAATTAATCGTACCCTTTTTTAATGTTTAGATGCATTTTGGCTTAGACCAGTGGGAGCAGAGGAGGGTCGATGGTTCAAGAAAGTTGCGATGCTCGGCTATTCCATCATTACTATCTTCAGGAGAAAATTCTTTGTCTGCCTTTAATAATTTTTCTTTTAATGATCATAACTACTGTCACCTGCCCAGTGCTCCACTAGCCATTCCCCATCCTCCGATACTCCTCCCTCAATCACGAAGTATCTTGAAAGATGTTTCTATCATAAATTTGGATAACACTCCTATCCGCCCAGCAACTTTTGTCACCTCTGTCAATTTAACCAAGAAAATATCTACATCGGAA
>NW_020228177.1:4812-8066 GCF_003070985.1 Temnothorax curvispinosus
TCTGTGGAAGCTTTGAAGCGGCGATTAGAATTAAAAGAAAAAGAATTAGCCGAACTCCAGACAAAACATGTTTTCATGCAAAAGATGGCAGATAGAGTTTTTAAGAATTACTGCAGTATTAAGAGGCAACATACAAAAATGAAAATAGATCTTAAAAGACTTCAAGATTTCCATCATCGCAGCCATGAATTATTAACCGGCAGATTGCGTCAAGACCAATTGAAGGCTATATGTGCAAAAACTACAAAAGGAAGAAAGTGGAGCACTCCAACTATTACTGACGGACTAATATACAAAATGAAATGGGGCACGCAAGGCTACTCAGATTTCGTCAGAAAGTTTCCAATTTTTCCTTCAGTCAGAAAACTTCAGCAAGCTGTTGAACACATGAAGTTTGAGTCAGGCATTCTGGAAGAAGTATTTGATGTAGTTAAGTGTCAAGTTCCATATATGGCACTTTGTGAGAAGCATTGCATGGTAGTATTCGATGAAATGGCTATTAAGCCCGGTGAAATGTATGACTCTTCCAGTAAAAGGATCATTGGCTTATGTACGTTTCCTGGGCACACTGGCCTGGCAAAGAAAGCATTAATCATTGCATTAGCAGGAATCACCACTCGGTGGAAGTATGCCGTGGCATATTATTTCACAAACAAGATTGATTCCGAATCAAATCAAACAGACTGTAATGTTACAGGAAATGCATTAAAAGACATCATCAGTAAGGTTATTGTAAGAGCTGAGAATATTGGCCTGAAAGTTGCCTCTGTGACTTCAGACATGGGGCCTGACAATCTATCTTTGTGGAGGGCTTGGAATGTTGGACGCTATGAAAACGGTAAAGTGAGATGCACCGTCCCTCACCCAGCACGACCACAAGACAAATTATGCATCATGCCTGATCCTGTGCATTTATTCAAAAACATCCGTTCCATGTTGGAGAGTCAGAAAGTGATTTGTTTGCCTTAATCAGTTGTGCATTCTCAAGGCCTTAGCTATCCTATTGTGGAAGTTAAACACTTAAAAGAACTAATGCGTCATAAAAACAAGTTTGAATTTAATATTGCAAACAAATTAAAAGAGTCTAGTCTTCACACGAAGAGTAATCACTTCTCCACAATGAAAGTTTCCACAGCAAGGTCTGTCATTTGTCAAAGAACGGTAATTGGCCTCAAGATCTATGCTAAGACCACAGGAGATACAAAAATTCTCATTACAGCTTTCTTCATTTTCCATGTAGATCATTGGTTTGCTCTTGTCACCAACAGAGGTCAGAAGTTAGTGCTGCTCCCTACACAGTAAGAAAAATGAAGATGCATACAACAAAGCCATTGAGCATCTTAAATTCACAGCTTATGTATTCCAACATATGAAGATTGGTACAAAAGGTCACTGGAAACCAGTCCAGACAGGACTACTCATGGCAGTTGATTGTCTATTATTGCTGCAGAATTATTTTTTGAATGAAGTTAGTTTTTCCTGTTTTCTCTTCTGCGCTTCAGACAGCCTGTTCCTTACGCTCTCCATCTGAAACAAAATTTGAAAATGATTACCTTGTCACAGCTGTGCATCAATACCAAGAAAAACACCAACTACGATAATGATGTTGATGACACTGTAGTTGAAAAAATTGAACAAAATTTCCTGGAGTTTTCTAAAGCTGTAGTAATCTCACGACAACAACAAGAAGACTTGAATGCATTCTTCGAAACATGTGCTATTAAAATCCCACAGGTGACTGATGACCAGATGCACAGCATTGATGAATGGGAGTGGTCAATAATATATGACATAGCTGGATCAGTTGTGTATAGTGTGAAGTGCACAAACATATGACAGTCTGCGATAACTGTTTCAAAAGTGTTCTTTGGAAAGGTGAAGAGCATCACCCTTATTCCATTATTGTTCAAATGAAGAGTTACAAAGAAGGGAGCCTTCTGTACGTGTCACATCCTTGTTTCAAAGCAATCTTGAAGAGTGAAATTACTTTCCGCAATTTGATAGACACACTTACTGAAGCCAAAAATATGAACATTGTGGACTTCTTAGTAAAAGAGCTACAGTATGTCTGGGAAGGAGCAGATGTACCTCTCTGTCATGATATCACTACTAAAATCCTGAAGAGATTTATCACAATGCGACTGAAAATGTATGGATTAAAAACAAGAAAAAAACGTACTGAAATGAACTTTGAACGCGTTTATAACAGTAAGACTGCGGCCAGGTTTGCTATCGTTCGCTGATTCGGTCTCTTACCTGTGCATTTATGACTGACTGTTTATTTTATTATCTCACAATACATACATATTATATATAATATATAAAATATAAAATATAAAAATATAAAACATATTATATATAATATGTAGTATTGTGAGATCATGAAATAAACAGTCAGTCATAAATTTTATCTCTATATAAAATATATATAATATGTACCAATGCTCATATGCAGAGTACTATATTATTTGTGTTATGCTCTCTGGCAGGGTATTTATTTTTACATATTTCAAGACTGACAAACCGTTACCACTAATGTAAATTTACATAAAATAAAGAATTTATTGTGAAAATAATAATTTATTTCAAAATTAGAACAATTATACAATTTTATATATATAGTGATTTGCATTAATATTCGGACATTTTACAAAAAATATATTTTTGCATAAATTACATTTACATATGAATTAAATTACTATAACTTCAATAGTTCAATATTTTGTAGGGTATCATTTTGTGCTTCAACTTACTAAAAAAACATTTCTTAAATAAATATACCGATTAATTTTTTTCAAGTATTATGATGTCCGAATATTAATGCGAGGCACTGTATTATTACATTATAAATTATAAATATACAATTAGTCCGTTTATAATTACGTTATAGACAGAACGAGACCAAAACACTAAGACTCTTTACAAACTCCTTTATAGCTCAAAACCTTTAGCAAGCGCTTGCCAACGTACAGCTCCTGCTTCATTAGGTGTATGTCACAAACCATTTTCTCAAAAGTAGCAAAGTCACTGTTATACTCCTCTTGAAGATTTTTTAATTTTTTTTCCACTATTCTGGTCTGGAACTTGAGATACTGTATTTCATCCGCCTTAGACGATGGAGCAGAGATGAGATTTAAATTGGAGCTCTGCAGAAAGATCAAGGTTAAGGGGATGCTGGAGCCGTCTGTTTTACCGGCATTTTTTGTCGGCACGTAGCGTCGTATTAATTTGACAGAATTAAAAATCCTTCTCCA
>NW_020228178.1:0-7343 GCF_003070985.1 Temnothorax curvispinosus
CGGGTGACGTTTCCGAACGCAGCCTAATTATGTGATTTACATGCAATATTAGTATTATTAATTAACCTGTGCGTGGGGAAACCAGCACTCGGAAATCCGCTCTGTCCGGTACGTCTGATAGCACAAACAATGTAAAGTACTAACTTAAGCAATAATAATAAACTTCGGCTAATCTCAACTCCATATATACAATATAATTAAGATGTAACAAATATATAAAAATTAAAGTTTCCCCACATTGCATATATCCTTTGTAATGATTTTTGGCACGACTATAAGATATTCGATATTTCACTTGTTCTATTTTAGAAATGCGATTGCCAAAATGTCAAAAATAATTTACATTATAAAAATATAAAAATATATAAATTAGTTTGTCTTAGGAATCGAGATTCCTCTCCTAACAAAATATAAAATATACCTTCTAAGTTCTTCCTGGCTATGGGCCAATGCTTGAACGACTCGTTCCAATCTCAGAGACCTGGCTGTTAAAGGAGATGCTGCGTCGCTGCCACCACTTCCAACACCACCGGTACTATCTCTTTCGCTAACCGAGTGCAGTTCCTCTCCTGACAACTGCAACTGTTACAGATGGGAAGTGTTATTCCATTTCTGTATGCAATTTATATGGTATATCAAATATGGTCTCTCTATCAAAACTTTTTAATGATAAAGTCTTTGGTCAATTTAAAGTCGATTATAGCAGAAATGTCACAGGAGAACATCAAAACATTTATTACAACATTCCAATTTTCGTGCACCATATCTTTTTGTGCTTAAGATTCACTAATTAATTCTATGAACTCAACATCTGAAATTAAGTGCAGGTTAAGTACATTGTTATCCGTTCAGCCTTTCAAAGTTTATTTTGCGAAAGCTTTTTTTTTCAATCGCTTATGAATCGGAAATTATCGATATATTTTCTTAATATTTTCATTAAGAAAAAAAATTGTCCAAGCAAGCTGTCATTAAGAAAATATCCTTTGAGACGTCATATGTATAAAATATGTTTCTAATAAATATATAAATATCTCATAATATCATTATGGTACTGTATATTGCAATTTATTATTTGTCAAGTTATTATCTATCTTTGATGCCAAGAAAAAGACAGTTTTTCATTTTTCTCTTAACAGTTTTGAGTTTTTCTTATATAATACTGAATTTCTAAGAAGGGTTTCAGCAATTTTTTCTAGCTAGAAAAAGTATACTAAAATTAATTGAAATTTCAATTAATAAAAATTATTTCAAAATATAATTTTATTGTAAACCTTATTCAAAAAATCTTTTGCGTTAATCTAATAACAATTATCTAAATTGAGTTACTAGCTAACCTGACTGGCAGGAAGAGATTCCGATAATTGACCCGGACTAACTAAGGAAGCGGCATATTGATGTAAATGCGCCGGAGACATTGACGCAGGTGCCTACGTGAAAAAGAAAATACAGAAATATATTATAAGCAATATGATCGCTTTGCTCATACTCTATGTAATCAAACCGACATAAATAAATAATTATTGCATTTACGTGATTACTAACGGTGTGGTACTTATGCAAATAATCCCTGTTTGGACTGTGGTGCGATTTTGGTGTAGATCGGCCGCTCAGTGGCGGCGATGCTCGTTCGAGGCTTCGGCCCCTTGCTAATAGATTCATGTGTTCGAGGCTGCCGACGCGAGACTCCAGTTCTTCCGCACGTGCTTCCGTACTCTGTTTCTCTTCCTACAAAATTCTCCATGTTTAATCGCCCCGGACTTAAAAATTATTGCTTCTTTGAGATTTAAAGAAGGATGAATATTAAAATAGACAAAAATCAGTGTGTAAATAGAATCTGTTGAGTCTGCAATACTTTATTTCATCAACTTTTACATTAATATTCTAAATTTATATAAGACAGATCTATGCATTTAAAATTGTATAACCAATTACCTGAATTAATCTAATTTCCTTATTAATAGCATCTAATTGTTCTTGCAGCATCAATGCCAATGTTTGGGCATCCGTATGCCCAGTAGGGCTAATTACGTCTGCCGCACAACTGAAGATACTTTCGTTATCCCCGTCGCCTTCTGCGTCACTCGAAACATCAAACGCTTGTTGGACATTAGCGAGCACATGTGCTTGTTGCAACTTTTCCCACTCCTGCTCCGCCAAAGTCCGTGCAACATAATTCTAAAGTATCCAAACTCATGTTATATTTATTTTTAGACTTACATAGTACGATTAATTAGTACAGTTTATAACTTAATATAAAGGATACCAGTACCTTCGATGAATCATCTTCGATTGACCGTTTACCTCCTCTTCTAGGCAACGAGTGTGTGTCGAAACTGCTGTGACTTGCGCTCCTCGAGAAGGAGCCTGGATCCACAGCGTTTGGCGACAAACTTCTCGTTAATGCGTCTGTTTGTTGAATATTAAACGCAATTTCCTGCTGGAGCATTTGTCTTTTAACGTTGTCGATTTCCAGACGCGCCTTGCCCAATTCTTTAACAATGTCAGTTTTTTCGTTTTGCAAATCCTCCGCCACTTTTCTCGTTTTTTCGAGTTCCTGAGTAAGCGCGTTCTTTTCTTCTAACGCGTGCATTCTTTCTTTCAAATGCACTTGCAATCTTTCATTGGATTCTAAGCAAAAATTTAAACTCTTAACTTAATGTCACTTAAATCCTTAATGTATCATATTTTTTATAGTAATAAACAACTACATAAATATGCATATAGGCAAGTATATAAAGTGCAGCACCAAATATCTGTTGTTTTTCAAAATATGAGAATTTTTGTTAATATCATATTTATAAGAAGTCATAGAATTTTTTGAAAGGTATCAACTATAGTAATAGATAGAAAATTCAAACTGCATCTCATTCCTAACATTATTTCATGATTAAAGATAATAAAGATACTTAAATATTGAGCATTATTTAAATTATTCTTCTAGATTCTAGACAGCAAATGTATTTTCTCGTTTCTCTAATAACTGTTCAACAAAAAAAATTGCATAAGAACGAGAATAATCGTAGTTTTTTGTTAAATATGATCCCGTTTACTAAATTGCTCTATTACGTCACTGTTCGGCGTATCGCCTTGTATATAGTGTAGTCGTTAGTCTAGCCACTTTATGTTCATATAGTTGTATATAATTCATACTTAGTAGCATAAGTCATAAGTAGTTACCCCGTCGCATTTGTAATTCTCGCGCGAAACATCGGCGGATCGCGAGCAGTCAAATCATGCGACTCACTTGTCGGTGCTGCCATCGCGGATCGCCCACCCGCCGCGGCGCCGACGGCAGCTCCCCCCCCCCCCCCCGGAAAGGGAACAACTACTCGCCCGCGGCACATTTCAGGACCGCGGGCGCGGGCACTCATCATTCAGGGCTAGAGCCGCAACGGGCACGGACCGGATCGGACGTGTTTTATCCGAAAGGAAAATTTTTTAAAGTATTGCGACTGTTACTGTCTGCATTGTGTTTTTCATTATACGACTATTGGTTCGCCCTGGCCTTTATTTGAGCAGCGCTCGACGGCCATTATAATAAGAAGAAGAAGAAGATCATTCAGGGCTGCGTTCGAAAACGTCACCCAAGTGCACACGAGTATACTTCCTTCTCTTTCTATCTCAGCGAGTTAGAAGGAGAAGGGAGTAGTACACCAGCCTCGAGCTCTCATCATCAAGTCGTCCTCCGGCCTCCATCGTCAAGGAGCCGGGGAGAACGGACCGAAATCGCCTCGCCGCTTTGCTTAACCAGGAGTGTGCACTTCTCCTACTGCTTTTCTTTCCTGCCTGCTCTATTGCTTGCTCTCCACTGCTTGCTCGCTTGCACGTGCTTGTCTGCCGCATGCCAAACGAGACGAGACCCACGGAGCGGCCACGAGTTCAGAGGACAGGACGAGGCCCGGCGGACTCACGGGGACGACCGACACGGTGAGTCGCTTCGCTTTATTATTTCGCTGGCATGCGCTTTTGCCTTCGCGAAAACTGATTGTGAGGGAACCGATTGTCCCTCTGGTCCTTCGAGCAAACGCATTAACTTCGCAACTTTTGCCTCCGGGGCGAAACAATCCCCGTTCAGTCACAATTTTGAGAAATTTGCAGTTAAAATTGTCAAAAAGGTTAATGTTTATTGACATATACATTTTAATGTATTTTGGCATATTTTTTGGATATGTGACGTATTGGAGAAGTTTTATTGCAATGAAAATTATGTTGTTAGAACTTTCAGCCCTTAAGGGGATCCTATAGTGGCAGTGCACTTTATGCACTAGTGCTGTTTAAACTGCACTTTAACTCCGTATTTTATTTATTATAAACTTTTAAAAGGAGGTTACCGTTCAGAGGCCCAAAAAATGCCTCAATTTCAGGAATTTTTTTTTATATAAAATAAGTACATTTAGAAAAAAATTTTCGCGGCTTTTATTTGTACACAAATGAAGATTAATTTAGAATTTTTTCGGAAGAAAATAATTAAAAATGGCGGCTCCAGCTCTCAGTCCACACGGCGTGGTTCTATGTGCGCGGGACATTCCACAGCCTTGCCAGCTGATCGGAAACAAAAAAACCAAAAAAATTATTAAAATAGATTAAATTTGGGGGGCCTTATCGTTTTCCGATTTTTAAAAAACCCCCTTATAACAAAATGGTGGCCGTTTGAAAAAAAAAACCTCTTTTTTCCCTGTTTTCTTTTGCTTCAACGTTCGAAAAAAATTATTTGCAACCAATTTTCTGAAAAAAACGCTTCCTGAAGGCCCCCTAAATTAAATTTCCTTTCTTTTGCACCGTCATTTATTAAACTCGGTTCATCCGTTGAAGCTGTAGAGCGCCCCGCGCGCCGAAAAATGCTGTTTCGAGAAAAACGCGTTTAAAGTTTTACGTAGTAAAAAATTAAGCAAAAAAAATTCGATTTTTTTAACGGTAACCTCCCCTTAATAGGCCAGTCATATTAGACTAATTTATGGGGTTAACCTTCCAATTAATCTTCCCAGGTTGCAACCACCATGAATCGCTTTGATTTGAGGTGCTGTAAGTGGGATTTATTTTGCTTTGCAATGCGCATGCGCATTACAAAGTTATTAACAATATTATCAACAAAAAACGCAATTTTTTTATCTTTTCTCAAATATCTCGAAAACTAAGCAAGATAGAGTAACTAACTATACGTACCTTTTTTGTAGAGCGTAAAATTATCTACAATAATGATCTGAACAACATTTATCGTCAAGTCAGTCGTTTAGCTTGCACGCGCCGTCAAAGTCCGAGACTTGGATCCCAAAAACCCTCGATTTCATCGTTTTTTTGATGTTGCGTCGGTGATTTTTTTCCGTTATTTAAAATGAAAATGGATAGTTTTAGTGTATTCAAGGAATATCCAAATAATTATCACATCAAAAGAACATATTTTCAATGCTTGTGGATTAGGTCTACTGGGGAAACCACAGAAAAAAAACGCACCATTGACTTTACCTCAGAGGTGGTGTGAAAAATAGTCAAAAGATGCACTGTATGTTTGAATAAATGTTATAAATAATGTGAATAAATTTTTTAAAAACATTTTTTGAGTTGAAATGAGACAACGAGTACAACGAATATAACATGTTTTTCTAATTGTTTATAATAATTTTTAAGTAAACAATTTGTTAATAAATAAGTAAAAATGAAAGAATGTGTTGAAAACGGCTTTGCAATATGGTTCAATAATAATGTGCAAAAAATTACGTAAATTTTAATTAAAAAAACAATTATTTTAGTGAAAAACAAGCGTTATCCGACCTGTGCGCAATATTGGATAACTTTGCGCGTCAATAAAAAAATCAGCGTTTGTTGTACGAAAAAAATACAAGGGTCTTTTTTTGTTGCAAATTTCGTCCACAACAAAATGCATACGACAAAATTTGTCTCAAATAAATTCTAAGGCCTGAAAACAGCAAAAAACTAAGACTATTCCAAAAAATCAAAATTTTTTGCTTACATAGCTACAAACTAAAGAAAAAGGGTCTAAAAAATTGGTTACACCCTGAAAAGTATTGTTTGTAGTTCACAGATGATGTGTGATTTTTTTGGAATTTTTAATTCCATTTTAAATGACGGAAAAAAATCACCGACGCAACATCAAAAAAACGATAAAATCGAGGGTTTTCGGGATCCGAGTCTCGGACTTTGACGGCGCGTGCAAGCTAAACGACTGACTTGACGATAAATGTTGTTCAGATCATTATTGTACATAATTTTACGCTCTACAAAAAAGGTACGTATAGTTAGTTACCCTATCTTGGTTAGTTTTCGAGATATTTGAGAAAAGATAAAAAAAATTGCGTTTTTTGTTGATAATATTGTTAATAACTTTGTAATGCGCATGCGCAATGCGAAGCAAAATAAATCCCACTTACAGCACCTCAAATCAAAGCAATTCATAGTGGTTGCAACCTGGGAAGATTAATTGGAAGGTTCGATGTCTAATATGACTGGCCTATAAGAGCCGAAATGGAAAATCCGGCTCTGTCGCGATGTGCGGCTGATCTTACTGATTAAAATGAGCATAAGTTTAATGAGATTCGTTAATTAATTTGGCTAAACTTAAAAAAAAAAACCAATTGTAGTTCGAACTTTTTAAAAGTTTAGCCAAATTAATTAACGAATCTTATTAAACTTATGCTCGTTTTAATCAGTAAGATCAGCCGCACATCGCGACCGGAATTTCCATTTTGGCTCTTAAGGTGATCCTAAAGCCGTGATCCTAGCCGGGTTTTTCCGTTTTTTTCTTAGCACTAATCTTTTAATTGGCTTTATGGGCGGCGGTGTGGTCTAGTGGTAGAGCGCCAGACTCGTAATCTGAGGAACCAGGTTCGAGTCCACTAGAGCCATGAATCATGGAAAAGTTTTTTTCCGAAAAAACCGCGCCCCTCCGTGCAAGATGCGGAGAAAACTGGGCTCCGTCTTTCGGAAGAGACGTTAAACCGTTGGTCCAAAGGAGGAAACAGTAAGGTAGTGGATGAAAATTGGAGGTTAGGGTTGGGTACGTCCCTTCAAAACGCCCTTTAAGGCCCCTTGGGGTATATAAAGTAAAATTCTTTATCTTTAATTGGCTTTATAGAAATACAAAATTCTTGTCTAGAATTAAAGTACGCATCAAAATCTAGGTCATGGTGGTCGAATTTATATCAAAAACGAAAAAAAAATTAACATTTTTTGTTATACGTGACGACCACCACATACGAAATAAAATGTTCCCACCCTTCAGAAGACGTGCACAAACAATAACGTACCTTTGAAATTGAGATTGAAAGCCTGGAATAAAAATGAGACGTTCGAAAAAATTATAACCTATAACCATGTCTATCCTTGTC
>NW_020228179.1:0-2718 GCF_003070985.1 Temnothorax curvispinosus
GAGGAAGCAATAATTTAACCTGCTCATTTTTATGTTCAAGGGAAACATTTTGTGGATCATATATATTAAAAATTCCTCAGGAGATTGCTGCTTGTCTGCGAGATATTCAGCAATACCTCTAACACTTTAAAAAATCGGATACAGAAGTGCTCCGCGAACATGAGTTTCATGAATTGGAAATCGCTTTTTTACTTTTTGTAAAATAGTTTCTTTAAGTTGTTTTTACGAATAAATCGTATTCATTTACACACATACTACTCTCGAAAATATTAAAAAAGTAATTGATACAGCAGCATCTATTAACTCAGGTTTTTAAATTTGGTGGCGCAGGGGTCTACGAAACGCTACGCTATAGTATACTACTGCTGTTCATGGAGTTCGCATTTGCTAGCGCTATCATGGCTTCATGAACGGAGTTAATAGCGTTAGCGTTGGTAGCGCAGTAGCGAGCTCCCCGAACGCACCCATTGAGTTCTGACATAGAGGCGGGGCTTAACCAAATATAACGCAGACAGCTAACACTCTCATATAAAGAGTCACTTTCTTCATTTTCAATGCATTTTTTCAGGCTTTGAAACGATCAATTTTCCCTAAATTGCCAAATAAATGTTTGACATTGCGACGCTTTTTCCCCCGGTCTCGCAATCCGGTGGAAGGCTATCGAGGATTGGCGGCACGCGTGACTACACCAAAGTTAGGCGCCAGGTGCAACGGATTGCACCACCGTACACTATAATCTCTAACCCGATATTCCCGGCAATACTTCCGGGCGTAGGGCTCTTTCAGGGAATTCGGGGAGAGGCGTCACACAATTAATCCCACACACAAGAAAATAAATAATAATAACAAAATATATATTTAGTCAGGCAGTATCAAGGTGTATAATCGATCTGAGTCTCGTATTACCGCAACAATGTAGGCTAGGCGGACGCACAAATGCCGCAGACGCAATAAGTGCACGCAGTGATGTCGACTATGAAACACCGTAGACTAATGCACGCGAAGTTCTCAACGCAACAGATAAACGCAGACGGACACACGAAAGCTTAACAGAAATAATGACGATTCAGGTATCGCGGTACCTGGCTTCAACACAATGAACTTACGCCACGAGGCCGACGAACCGCTCGCCGCACCTTCGGCAGCTCCTTCAACGCACACCCGGGCCACTTCGATTCCGCGCGACGCAAAAAGTATGGGCGATCTCGCCGAGTCGACCACGCTGGCCGGCGATTGCCCCCGAACACGAAATAAGGACACGTATCGCGGACGATCCCGCGGCTTGCCACGCGAATCCCGAATTCTCTCGCGAGTACGGAGATTCCGCGGCCCCGCGCCGATCCCGTCGATCTTTCCGTCCCGCCAAACACAATATTCGCCGTCCTCGAGGGCCCGGATACGTTACTCAAATACGGGGGCGAGTGCCCTTCAAATTACATGACCACTCGCGGCTCGCCGTTACCCGCACAACTCGCTCCCGTGATCGCCACGCAAGACCTCACTCTCATTCTCACTCTCGTTAATATGGCCAAGACGCGACACGATGATGAGCTTAAATATGGCCAAAACGCGACACGATTACGAATAAACTTTATCACCATGAAACGCGACACGATTACGAACATAAACTCTATCACAATGAAACGCGGCACAATCACGAATAACGCGATCCGATTACTTACTCACGAATAACGCGATACGACTACTTACATCAATTCGACGAAACGCTACATAAACGCGACACGATTACTTCGATTCACACATCTCCACGCCACGCGACTGTCGGCCGTGGCGATGCTCGCGGGGAGGGCGCAAATGGTCTCTAAGCATTAGAGAGCTCACTCTCGGCAAGGCCCTGGCACATTTTCCACACGACTCTACTTTAAGGCGAGCGCAAGGTATCGCACGCTCTAACTCGGTACACAGGTATCCTGCGTAACTCCGGTAACCAACGTGTGCCACGGGCCGATGCTTCGAGCGGACCTTCTTTTCTTAACGCGGGGACGCCAGAGTGGTGACCTTACAATGCGTCGTCCCTTCGGTAGTCCGGGCGGCTCGAAATCCGGGAGATCCTTTAGGCTCGCTAGCCGGCACGACAGTGACGGAAACGATAGCCTGCCGGGATCGCGCCGGTTCCCCGCGCCTGCGCTGTGGCGTGTCGCTCGACCGGATTGCCGATCCTAGCGCTTCCTGCGCCTAGGCCGCACGTGCGTCGCTCCTTCCGGGGGCGCCACTCCATTCCAGGGCGCTCTCGTCGGCGCCTCAGCTTCTCGCGCGTCTCCCTTTCCGGCGGCGCCGCTGCAATCACCTCCGATTCGGCGCGGGCTTTTCGATTCAACCGGCTGTCCGGGCCGCGATGATCGAGTCGGCGTTCGGGGTCAGGCTGGCCGGGCCTCGGCCCCGTCTGCCGACATCCCCCTCGGGGTGACGGCCCCAGGGCTGTGCCTTTCCCTAGGCCGCTCCTCTGCACCCTTGTGCCACTGGCATTTCGTTCGTGGGTGATCTGGGGTCCTCCTGATCGTTATACCGCCGCTGTTACGACCGAGTGCGGGGTGAATTCCGGCCGGCGACGCTCATGCGCTTGCGGGGAGGTCCGGGCGATCCGACTTCCAGCCATGTCCCCTGGCCTTCTCTTTAATCCTCTGCCCTTCCTCGTTGCGGCCCTCGGCCGTTACAGCTGAAGTCCGGTCACCACCGGCGATCCCTTAAAAACTTAAT
>NW_020228180.1:0-1052 GCF_003070985.1 Temnothorax curvispinosus
CAATTTTCGTTTCTCTTTTATTTTAAATGTTTTCTCTGATTCTAGTTTAGCCAATCTATTAATAATTTGCGTAAGAAGTTTGTTAGGTGATTTTACAAGTTTTTTAAAAATACCTATGTAACTTTCACCACAAAATTCGGACATCTCGCTCAATGGCATTTTAAAATTTTTTACATTGTCAGTTAAATGGACTAAATACACATATAATACTTGCGTCTGTGCTCCATATAAAGATGGTAATAAATAAAAAAATTTATTATCACAATGTAACGACGTAACGTTCTGTTTGTTTAGAATACGACACGCTACAAATAGAAGTAAGAAATGTCTGTAAAAATCGTTAAGAAGAATATCGTGCAACACTGTTGAACTGACTGTTGAACAATAAGAAGAATCTAAATTGTGTCGCTTTCCATCAAAATATTATATTTATACCAAACTTCTTACGTCGAAATTTGCACGGTATCTAGATTGATTGAATTCATTATATCTCTCAGACGCCGTATCTGATATTTTTTTAGCCCTGCAACATTCTTTTTTATTATCAATTTTTTCAACAAATTTTTTATTACACCAAGAAATAACAGGTGCATAGAATCGATAACTACAAAATTTATAATATTAAATTGTGGCAATTGTAACAATATTGAATTTATATCGCCTTTATGATATTGCGGCTGTTCTCGGTTTTCGAAGGATTCTTTATTACAATTTTTACAGTTCATTTCAAGATACACTCTTTTAATCGCACGTTTCTGTCCTACCGTTATGCCTCCAGTTGTGCATCTTTCACATGCATAAAATGCATTATGAGCTTTGCAATTTTTGATAAATGCTCTCGCGGGAGCATCAGCTATAATGGCACAAATTTTAGAGGAATATCTTTTTCCATGTAATTGTACTCCATTATTTATTAAGCTTGTAGCTTCCTCGACAAAATCATGAAGATAAGTATTACTACTTTGAGGTTTGGAATCTCCGCAATAAATGGCGGCGACAAAAGGCCTTACAACATAATTTGTACGGAAAACTTTTATTACAATTGGCCACAC
>NW_020228181.1:0-14956 GCF_003070985.1 Temnothorax curvispinosus
GTTGATATAAAAAAATCTAGATATAAAGAGTATATGACATACGTATGTGCATATATATCTGTGTATAAAAAATTAATTTTATGTATAAATTCTGTATATGAATAATTGAGAAAAGTAGCATTACGTTTATAGATTATTAGATTTAAATAGAGTATTACATTTATAATTGATCGAAAAGCAAATATGTTATTGGTACCACTAAACCAGTTTTTGTCCACGTTGTAGCGAATAAAACTTTAACGAGCCACCAGATCAAACCTAACAGAGAAGCTTGCAAGCCCAGATGAGCAATCATAAGTCTGGAACAAAAATGTATATCAATGACAACAAAGTCATTAACGTCGACTTATTCATATAATCACATAATCAAATATACGTACATTTTATCTTTGGAGCGTGCTTTCGGTAATGATTTCGGAGATTCGTTATGAAGATACGCTCTGACACCTTGTATCAAATCTGTAAAATAGTCGTTCCAGACTAACGATCTAATGTCGAGTATAAATATTTTTTGATCTTCTGGCGATAACGATTCGTGCAATTGCAGCAAACGCGGATTGTTAAATCTCCATTCTTGAAAGATAAATTTCTCAAGGCGCCCCAACGATTTATTAACGTTTGTATGCAAACGAACCAGACTGAAAAAAAAAGTAAAGAATATTTCAATTGTTCAAGAGGAACTTTGTGGCAAATCAGTGTTTTAGGTAAAATATTTAACCCTACATAGGACGGCCTCCGCATAATCTTGTGATTGCATCCAAAATGTAAGCGGGAATAAAATGAACGAAGATGGCCGAGATTCTAAATAAGAAGAGCGACGGTAGAAACTTGAGATATGGATACCAAACGGCGCTTCGTAACGGATACTTGTGTAAATAGGTGTTAATGTCCTTTTCTACGAGCTCCCACTTGAAAGCTTTACACGTGCTAGATGTGCAGTGGTACACTTTTAATCCTTTGTCGCTAAAATCACAGATTATATCAGAAAAGATAAATATTATAAATTATAATTCAAAGAAAGCGCGTGTGTTTTTTTATAAAGTAAAATATAGAATCAAATTTCTTTTTTTATCTTCAAAATTACCTGTCACGGTCGACATTGTAACCTGCGACAATCAGACTGTTTACTACTATATCTACTGGAATGTAATCGTAAACGAGATGCTTTGCAACTGGCAACCTTCTCACAATGCCCTTACTAGCGCCTAATATAAAACCCTGCGGTCCGTTCTTCGATATTGTCCATCCGGGAACTGGCTCTTTCCACGCTCCTATTACTAAATATGTAAAATTGTTTGAAGTATAGTCACATGTATACTAATGATCAGATAACTGTGTCGTAATTAAACGTAAACTCACTCATCGAAGGACGAACGATAGTCGATGGAAGGCCTCCATTTACTACTTCGTGCTCGGCCAAATGTTTGGTAAACGTATAAGGATTTGGATGATCGTTTAATATTTCTGGCGTTTTGGAATTTAAAGTAGCGTCATCCAGACTGTCGATCAGCTTGAGAAATGAATTCACGTCCGCTGGCGCAGGATACACTATCTCATCGACGTCGTGCAACACTGAATTAACGTACGCACTAGAGACATGAACTAGCGCCTAAAATGGCAAATGTTGAACAAAAACAATTGTAAAATAAAAATAAATAATTGTGCATAAAAATAAATAAATATACATAAAAAATACAGAGGTAAGTTAATTACGTAAATTAATTATCTCTTTAAAATACCGGTTTACCTTGAGATCCTTGATCTCTCGGCAGAGCTGAACAATCCTGCGAGTTCCTAACAAGTTAATATTTGTCGTGCTTCTTAGATCAGCTTCAAAGTCCAACGTAGCGGCTGAATGGAAAACTACTTCCGCTTTATTTATCAAGGTTGTTCGATCTTGCGAGGACAATCCCAAATTTTCTTCCCCAACGTCCCCAGCAACTGCGATTAGTTTCTTAAATAAATCGGTTTGCTTCTCCTCCTTTAATCTGTTAAAGACCTGTGTGAAAACGAATATAATTCAGTAAGCAGATTGTACACAATATGTCAACAGATAGAAAATTTGATCAAAAATTTCTAGCAAATTGGCATCAATTCGGTTCGTACTAAGCTCATGTTTCACTGGCAAAGCCATCTGATATAATTTGGCAGCAAATTGATGACAGAAATGTCAAACACAGATTCTGCTTTGCTAACGTCAAACTATGGCTCGGTTTCGATATTCACAGTTTTGAAAATCTGTAACATATACTACAAATTTTCAGCACTGGTAGTGAATATCGGAATGTAGCCTGTGTAACAAATATATCAAAATCTGCTTAATGTCTGCTATTAATCTGTTATTTCATTCAATCTGTATTTCATTGACAAACTGTTATATTTCTTTTTGCAAGCAAATCTGCTGCCAATCTGTCGTCATACTGCATTTTGCTTATTTTGTACGTTCCTATATCCCTTTTTCGTAGTCTTTTTGCAAAGTTCATAATAGACATTTCGTAGAAATCTGTTCTTTCGACAGCCTTGGCTGGGAGAATATAGGAGAACCGGATTCCACGGACGAGGTCTCGTGGTGTGCTACTTACTGAGTTTTTCGTCAATTCCTCCAATCTCTCCGCGATCTGCTTTCCCTTCTTCGGCCGCATCAGCAGGTAAATGTTCTTGATGTCCGGGCAGCATCGTAGGAGCTTCTCTATCAGGCAGACGCCGACGAAACCGGTGCCGCCGGTGATGAATACGTTCTTACCGTTGTAAAAGTCCGTTACGTGCGATGCCATTGTTAACGGTTTCGCACGTTGATTAACCAGGCACGGCAGGAGCGATTCCGTTGACGACGAGGAGTCAGCTTCTCACAGTCAGGAACGAACGATTCGATCGAATCTCAACCAAACTCAACTTACTCAACGGCTCAACACTCGCACTCTAATCGGAGCGAACGAGAAGCAGCGAGTAGCACCGCGTGCAATACAAACAACACGAGAATCGGTTATGCCAATGCCGTTACGCGTCGACTGCTCCGACTCCGGTGAACGACTCCAAGAGGGTCCAACTCTCCAACCAGTCCAGCCTGGCAGGAGTGGTATGTGGTATGGCTCCAACCAGTCCAGTCGACGTGCCACGCTGCAATCTGCGCCCGCGCCTTCGCGCATGGAGCGAGAATGCGGGAAACACAGAGAAATCATTAGTTCAAGAGCTTTTATTTTTTATTCACGTCTATTTCTTTCAATGCAGATTATATACTTTAATCTCGGTTTAACTTACTTTTTATCTCTTTCTAGTTCCAAGAATTAGAAAAAAAAAAGATAAAAGGTAAAGTTAAACCGAGATTAAAGTAAAATCTACGTTGGAGTAGAAATGGATATTAATTTCAATCAAATAACTCCGATTAACTTAATCGGATGATTAATTTACCAAATAATACGTGATTTATTTTATTAATAATTAAGATTGTTAATTTTTTGTTGTTTATATATGTCTACCATAATTTTTTGTCTATATAATATTAAATCGTAAGAAACTAATCATTTTATCCATGTTAATACAAATAAGTTGTAATCGTCGGCGTCGATCAATTTAACTGGCAAAATTATATTTTACAGCAAAATTTTCAACTATACAATTTATTTATAATTTAAAATCTTTTTTTCTATATAAAGGGACTACAGTACATACATCTAGGACAAGAAAAAGTAGGGTATTTTTTACCATTTCTTTAGTAAAAATTTTTTTTAATTAAAAAATCGTTATATAAATCTTAAATTATATACTTTTATGTATGAATTAACTGTAAGTTTTATTTAAAAATTAATAAAATTAAGGATGTGGCAATCATTTCCGTGAGGCGGTTTTTTCTAAAACAGCTTCCGCGATAACTAGAATATCTTTTTGATTTTTCTCTGAAACAAAAATAAATATTTTTTCTCAAAAACATGAAAAAACAGTGTTTAGCAAAAAAATCATCTATCTATATCGCCGTTTTGTAAAAAATCAATATTATTAAAATCGGTTACGTCAAGGACTAGTTCTTTCATCTTTTTGATAAAAAAAATTTATTTTTGTTTCAGACAAAAACCATCAATGAAGATATATATTCTGGTTTCTATGGAAACTGTTTAGAAAAAACCGCTTCACGGAAATGGCTGCCACATCCTTAATTTTATTAATTTTTAAATAAAATTTACAATTTTAATAGATAAAAATATATATAGTTTAAGATGTATATAATAATTTTTTAATAAAAAAATTTTTCACTAAAAAATGGTCAAAAATTACTTTTCTTAGTTCTAGATATATGTAGCTTCTTAAACAATAAAAAATTAATAATTCAATTCTATCTATGTGACAAAATAAAACAAGTATTGAAGACAAGTTAATTGACCATTAAATTAATCGAGGTTTGACCAAGGTAGCCTTAAAACGAACCGAACGATAAAAAAAGATCTTTACGATTTGTTACTTTTTAACAAAAAGAGCTGTATGTACAAGCAAAATTTGTTGTGTTTATATTGCATTGAGTTTGAAAAACATTTAAAGAAAAAGATCTTTTCTTTTTCTTCATGCACATGATTAGGTTTTATATACGATTAATTGAAACAAAAGTAGTTGAATATGCTTCTTACTTCATATAATTAAATATATATAGATATCTGTATCAGAATAGTTATTAAAAACACATAACTAAGAGACAGCGCTTTGAACAGCATTTTCCATTTTAATTGGTGGTTGTAAACTAGAATTAACTTTAATTAACTATAGAATTAATTAGATTTAACTGGGATAAAAAAATTAAAATTTTAAAGAATCGAGTTAATCAGGGTAGAAATGAAAAAGAGATGTGTTTCCTTTATACATTTTCTTTCTGTATTATAGAATTTCGTACAAACCCGTCTTTGATCCATTTAATCTAAAAACGCTAAAAAATATCATTTGACAAAAAGAAACACATCATATATAACTTCGCATACGAGTTTGTTGTACAATCAGCGATTCTAGGGTTATATACGGATTTGAATGTGAATCTTCGTATTAAAAAATAAAGTGTTTATTTCAATCTTTGCTTTTTCTTTTGATTTTATTAACATACTTAATTACAAATATATTTTTCAAACCTAAAATTTGAAGAAACTGCAAAAAATATTTTGAAATTTTTAACATTGATCAGTTAAAACATGTAATCGAATAAAGAAAATATATGATAAAGTATACTATAGTATCGGTCAAAAGTATTGCATCACTTATATAAAGAAAGACGTACATAAATGTTATAAAATTTTATTTTAGTGCTGTTATTTTATACTTTGATAGGAATACTTTGAGAAAAATAAAGATCTTAATAATTTTAATTGACGTTGAACATTTTTCATCAATAATAATTATTTATCGTCAACTAGATCATTAAGATCTTTGTTTTTTTCTCAAAATATTCCTATAATCAAAGTATAAAATAACAGTACTAAAATAAAATTTTATAACGTACTTTATGTACATTTTTTCTTCATTAAAGTAACGACGTCCTTTTCCATAAGCGATTCAATACTTTTGATCGGTACTGTATATATATATTAATAATTAATTACATCAAATTACATTAAAAACACGTTCAAGATTTTATAATAATTACTATTCAAATTAATTACGATATTCCCATGTAAATTGATTTCTCACTAAATTTTGCGTAATTTTTAAAGAAGTCTTATAAAGCCATTATTGTTCAGCAATAACCGATTGAAATTTATCTAAGCCATTCTGCTGATCGTCGTAATCCTGAGATTTCGCAAACTTTTATCGTGGAAGTCACGCGTCTCCGAGATGTTAAAGCATTTATGGTACTTGTTAGTCAATCGCGGCGTTCGGTCATTCTGTTGAAAGTGCTCGGTCTAAGATAAATAATGAGGTGCAAAATCTTTAAGTCGCGGACAATCTTTGCGATTCTCACAACGCACGATAGAGCTCATTTCTTCGAATAGCTGAAAAAAAAGAAACTACACTACGCCGCAATCTAAAGTACGTCTCAGGTCAGTTTTACTTTGCGCCGCGCAAGCATTTGCATGCGCGGCAATTTTCACTTCTTGCGTGCATTCGCAATACACGGAAGTGAAGCGTATATAAATCGAATTTACGACGGTGCACTTCTCATTAGCACTTTTTGCGATATGTGAAAAGTAAAAACATGATTTATTCAGCGTCTTTGTAAATAACACGAGCCCTCCGATAAGTGCATGTTCTTGCGGTGACGCACATTATAAAATTTATATATCTCTTGATATTTTTTTTTTAAAGCTTAATCTACATTATTCGACACGCAAATCTCATTACCTTATATACATTTCTCAGATATGTTTTAAAAATATCTTTTGCATCTTGCTTTTCATATACGTTTATTTCACGAAAAGACATATTTGTATCTGCATTATTAAGAGCAGTTTTATTATTTTTGTAATTTTTGTGCAATGGACTCACGATGGACCCGACACTCGCCAATAACATTTTCCGTGTTTTATTAAATTCTGTTGTATATTCAAGATCTTGAAGTTCCAAGAAAAAAGGTAACCGCGACTGCAATCAGACACTTTCACATTTAATAGCAGGTAATTGACTACTTTCGCCGTGTATATAACAGCGAGGTATTGACTGTAAAAGTATCATGTCGCTTTAAACCGGTAGATCGCTATACGATTTAACACAGAAACCTGATGAATTATTAAAGCTGCGCGATTATAAATTCAAGGATTCTTGAACTTATTGTTGCGGAGAAAAACGATGTGACGATTAACATAATTATCTCGTAATAATGAAATGGTCATATCGATCTCACTTTACATGATTTATAACACGCATGAGAATTCAGGACACAATTTTACGTGCCGTAATACGAAAATCAGAATTATACTTACACGTATAACGTATATATGTGTGCACGTACATACAAACACAGCGTATAAAATTATATATAGAATTCTATATTAAAATAAAAAGAGAAATAAAATATAGGAGATTGATATATAAACGTTGTAAAAAATTCCAGGTTGATTTATCGTTTAGATTTAAACACAAACCCAACCATTTGCATTTTTAAATATTAACTCTAAGCAATCTGTAATTTGCATCCGATTTTAGGATATACAATAAATCCCGAATGTAAGACGATAGCTAAAATTAAGACTTGACTCCAGCTTGCAGAATACACGTATTAATAGTATTAACTTTAATTACTTATTTTAATTATTTCAATTAGTTTAATTTAATTAATTCAATTTTAACTATTTTGTTTGAATTGTAATTATAATTGTCTCACCAACTGATGAGTCAAGTTTTTCCTCTTAATCACATAAATATCTTGCACTTTGATTTGCAAACAAACAAATAACACACGTGAAATTGATTTGATAAGATATAATTATCTGAAGCGATAATAATCGTTTGAATGATGATTACGAACGAGAAATGGCTGCTGGTATACGTAAACCTGTGACGACAGAGAGATTTTAAAAATAGCATTGTACAATGATTAACATAATGCATTTCAAGATTGTGACGATGCATTGATTTATAGCTTACAATTAAGTCGGGTATTTGATGCTGGAATGCTCGTATATGTCGTGTGTCGGCTTTTTCATAACGATTTGTGACGCGAGGTACGAGTGGTAATGAAGTTTGTGTTTAAAGTAAGCATTCGACCGTGGCCGACGTTATGTTTGACGTATGACAATGTACGCGAGGCAAATTGCATGCAAATAAATGCGAAATCTCTCGCAAAAACGAGGCACGTTAAAAGGATTGTACGACGTGCGCCGCTTTACCGAACGTCTAAGATAAACGTACAGTTGTTTTAGTACTTTAAATGTAAAAAGTCCAGAATGGCGGATACAATATATGGCGAATGCGAACAATAAAATATCTTCGAAGTCTCTAATGAAAGATTCGCGTTGACACGGTTTTAAGATTAAAAAGATATATGAGGATTATAAAGATATTATATACAATGCAACTTATAAAAACAAAATAAAAAATATAACAACACGTATGTACACATTGCTGAAAATTATGCAGTAAAATCCAAAACTCTCGGTAATTATATTTAATTATTCTTTTTATATAATTTTTTCTATATATATGGAGAGGTAAAAACCACAGTGGTGTAAGTAAAATTTTTAAAAATATTTTCTTGTGTGCATAGATGCAATCTGTAGAATACATAAATTGCATCGCAATTGCGGTTTTTACCCCTCCATATACGGATTATAAGATTATACAAGGGGAAAAAATATTATATATATAATATATAAAATTTAAACGGCATTTACAAATATCAGCCAGTAAAACATTCCTGAGACCAAGAGATTCGAGGATTTTATTTATATTTGTACCTTTTACATTTATTTACCTTATACATAAATATTGTTAAAAATTTGCATTACCAGAATCGCATTACAATCGCCACATGAAGATAACGACTGCGCGCCATATCAAACTTTTCATACTTAAAACTTTCGGATCTTATCAAACAAGTATATCTTTTAACATTTAAATATATTATCATAAAATATAAAAAGATATTGCGTGATAAACAATCACAGTATTGTTTCGTTAAAGTTTAAAAACAATCTCTTTAAAATTTAAGCAATTTTCTTTAAAATAAGCTTTGCTTGTCTAAAATAATTATTTTTTAAATACAAAAACATGTATAAATTTACATAATTATATTTTTCTTGAGGTGCAATATATATATTATCCCATTGGACAAACTGGGATATGTCTGGTATCATATTATTATACACATAGAACTGCAAATTATGGCACATTCGATTTTATGGATTCCAAGTTCAGGGGCCCTATATTCTCGAATCGTTTTCATGAAACTCGCATGCGAAATTCAATGCTTTTCAAATAGAAAGTCGCATACGAAAACCATTAGGGCAGGCTCGAGAATACAGTCCCAGATACGACAACTTATTAATAACATACGTGCAGTATTATTATCAATTTTGTCGTATCATGCCAGATTCGTAGAATGATCACTTTAACAATACCATCTGTAGATATATACGGACATTTATTTCGACTATTCCACCGACGAGATATTATTATCAATCCTGGATAGTCCGCAGTCCGCAGGTAATTATAAAGATCGATATATTATCGATTGTTGATGTAATGGGATTCCTTACAAAACTTCTTTATTAATGTTCAAAACTTTTCTTAAAAGTAATTTATTCAAACACGCAACATATGTATAGAAATATATTATTTCACTTTTAATTAATAATAATTGTTTATTAATAACACTTTTCTTATTACAGTGTACATTTTCTTGTTAAAATATATATATGAAAATCAAAATTTAGTTTAAATAATCTTTGGCATCAATATTGTGCAGCATAAATTTACTAACAGCGCTAAAAAAATAAAACATTTAAAGAACACAACGTGAGAATTATAGTATTCCATTTAAATGTTTAAAACGGTAAAACAAATATACCAGATTTGTTGCTCTCTGTTGAGATATCAGATTGTTACAAACTCATGAAGGATCACACACTTTAGTTCAATTATCGGCCGCTTGGTGCCTATCACCTTGTATCTTTGCAATTATTTAAGTTTTTTGTAAAATTTATGTTATGGATTTATATTAGAATTTATAATATTTTAGTAAAAAATCTTGCAAATAATTGGATAACTTTAATTCTTCATTCAATGTTAACTATAGTTAATAAAACCTATAGGTTTTATTATTCAATTTAATTTCACTATTAGCTTCATTTCGGAAAAATGAAATTAACAAAAAGTTTCCTTAGTTCTCGATAGCGATTGTTTTGTTATGATTCTTATAACAAAAAATAAAGCACAAATAAATGCTTTGGATCCTATAAGGCATACCTCATGGTCCGATCTTGTACTCAAGATCGTTCTCGTCATACTCGAAATGTCGTATGGTCATTTTATTTGCTGGGGATGGTAGTCTTAAGACTGTCCAGACATTCGGAGTATACGCTCGGACTGTGAATATTGTTCCTAAGGATCTGGTAGTTTGATACTGGTCAGAAAATAGTACCTTTACCTTTATCTTTACCTGCACATTTATAAGACTGATTATTTTATAAATCGTAAAAGACTGACTAGCTCCTAGTTCGATAAATCGTGATTTAGTTAATCTGCATGACTTAGCCCTATACTTGCGGTCTAACCAAAAGTACACTGCCTTAGGAAACCATTTCTTTATTCAGTTTTTACTGTAATATGCATTGTGTGAAACAAATACAAAGCGGTGATAAAATTCAAACGAAATCAAACAGCATTGCGATTATGTATTGTGGTTGAATCGATTATGTATCGTTCACAATTGGACATATAGATATTGGTCAAAATTCTATGTCGGTACCGACCATTTGTGCATTGATCACAATTGAATTTAATCTCGATTGTCCTCAATTGCAATACTATACTGCTTTGATTCCGTTTGCACTTTACCACCACTATGTATTCGCTAGTCCACTATGCATATTACAGTAAAAATCGAGTGAAGAAGCAGTTTTCTTTTTCCATTTAAGGGTTGTTCCACTTTCAGATAAACTATCTGGTAACTTATATGATGGATAAATGTCTGTAGAGCGTTGTTCCATTTCTCGGTAAAATTTAACTTTCTGGTAAATGGCCACTATCGACAGATAAATTACACGGTACTTTGGGTACCGTGTAAGCCACTTATCTGACAGATAAATGCGTAGTGGGATTAGAAATCATACCCCGTCAGCGGGAGATGCGCCAGCGCTGGTGTATCTGACGTTTCACGCATTTGACGTTTCACGAACCAGGATTATGCAAAAATCAATTTCTTTATGGTGACGAAGATGATAACAAAGAATCTGATGAAAAATATATACATATAGTGGTGCTTTGCAAGCGATATACAGTTCGTCCACGTCCAGATTTATTTAACGAATATGATAATATAGAATTTGTATAGGATTAATAACCGTGGAACAACGCTCACTAAATAGCTGGTAAACTACCCGGTAAGATTTATCCTATACGTAGTAATCTGTCGAGTAAGCCGAGATTTATCGAAAGGTGGAACAACCGGCCCTAAATACAGTATATCTTCCGCGTCTTTCACATAGTATATCCGCCATGTCTTCCACATAGTTTAATACAGAGTCGAGTAATGGTTTAGGGTTTAGGTTTAGGAAATTATGCTTACAGTATGAATTCTGCTTACTTAACTGAACAGGTAACGTTGACTACTTTTTTTTTAAACTGTATTTTTTTATTTTTTTTAACATTAGTTATAATAATCCGGACAGCCGAATCTATTGAGAACAGATTTTGAAAGTGTCTGGTGCAAATTGTCGATAGAATATCAGCAGAAATGTAAAAAATACTGTCAAAAATCAAATGCAATTGCGAACAACTAGAGATTATCAAACAACTACGTTCCTGAGCCATGTGCGAACAACAGCCTCCTGCTCGAAACTCCACTCTTTCAGTCGGTCACCCATCCTGCAAGTAATAATCGCGCCCAATCTAACGTAAAAAAAATAAAAATTTTTTACAAATGGCTTTTGTAAAAAAAATAATCAACGTTACTGGTTCAGTGAGTACAATATACTTCTAACTTTTAAGCATCTAAACCTAAACCATCCCCCGACTCCATTAATCCTACATCTAAATTAATTGACAGATAGGTAATTGACTATGTTTTACTGACACACAAGAATACTGTGCACAGTTTTTTTGCGCCAGTAAAACATAGTCAATTATCCATCAATTATCTTTTTGCTCATTCGGTTTCTTTCTGCATTGTGTGTACATGTGGACAAATATAAATTTATATGGTCTATTGTGCAGGAGTAAAGTGTGACTGTAAAAATTTTCAACTACAAATATGTTTATCCCTCCAAAACTGGCATCTTATCCCAATGCCTGGATAAGATACCTGTAATGGAAAAAGAGGATGTAAGTAGGTACTGTGAGAAACGTGAAATTGTGAGAAAGCACTCAATAAATAAAATGTAATATATACATATACAAAAACATAGCGATTTATTTTTAACAATAAACTTTAACTATTAACATTTGGTAAACATAAAAGTTGCTTTTTATATAAATACATTATTTCAATGCCGGAATATAGCACATCTTAGATTTTTCAAATAATTGCAGATAAAACCATTTTTATGCGGGTTCATAGCTTTTTTTTTTATCAAGACTTTTAACTTTCTAGAGCTCGGAAGATCACTTGAATCATCAGTTCTTTTTGACATAGTCACAACTGAACTTTATTTATTGCAATATTAATTACAATAGAACAATTAAATAATATAAGCTCTCTGTAAACAACAAGAATATTATGAATAGTTTTTTAAACAACTCTACTTGAAGGTACCGAAAAAAATTGATTCGTACTGGATCAAGTTTTTTTTCTCATCTCTAATATAGTAATTTTTGATATTCCTAATGATCATACAATACAAAACAAGAAATTGTTTTTGAAGATCCCGTGGAAGCAAAAAAAAACGCTCCTATTAACCTTCTTTCTTTTCTTCAACATCGTATATTCATATACTCAACTCTGGTAATACGCTTAACAATAAATATGTTAAAACTCGTTAAAAGTAATTTGTGGTTCAGTCGTATATATATATATATGCGCTATTCCGCTGCTTATAAATAATTTTTCGAGATTTCTGTGAAATAAAAGTTATTTGCGGTTTTGTCGCATGTGTTATTCCGTTGCTTATAAATAATTTCACGCGTTTCTAAAACTTCGAAATTTTCCAACCAGTACACTTTTGCTTAACATTGAGAATATAATTGTAAAGCACTATGTGAAATACCTATGTTTTAAGTGATCCTCTTGCTATTTCCGAGTGTGCGGCACACACTCTGCATGTCTGACTTTCATTAAAAGAACTTGTGTTCAAATATTTGAATTTTCCATCCCGTTAATTTTTTTATCGGTTCAAAATAACTCGAATAGGGAAATCAATAAATCACCTCATAGTATTACGAGATAACAGAATCTGCCCGCGGTAAAGTGTACACGCTCGGCTCGCTGTCGCATTACAGCGATGGCACACAGCGGCGGTTAATCACTGCAGCCTTAGCGAAAGGGTTAACGCGGACACGGTTGACGTCGATCTGGCGCAATATTCTGTTCAGATCAGTCGATAATTTTCTGGCATCCTGTTAACATTTCGCTTACCGGATAGGTGTGTTTCAGGTGCACCGAAAACTTCTAAAAATTCAGTTTTATAGAGTTTTCAGTTTTTATGTGAAAGAAGTCTGATTACATTTGCCTTATTCTTTAGGCATACACATATAAAGATATAATAGAATACATGTATAGATGAGTTCTTGCTCCAGAATTAAGATGGTACAAATAGGAATATGATCGAGAATCATGCATCTACATTAAAAAAATAAATAAAAGAGAATAATTGTAAAATAAAACTCTCTGTTATAAGCATCTATAAATATAATCACAAATGTGTGTTACATGCACACGTATCCAACGAATGTTTAAAATTACTTTTCTAAAAAATAAAGCATTATATATGAAAAAGTTTTATTTTACATTTTGATTTATTTTCTCATGTGCATATATAGAGTCCACTTCCTTCCCGCTTTGTATCACCAGTTCTGCGGCACTTTGTATTAGAAAGAGAGGGAGAGGGAGGGAGGGGAAAGAGAGAGGGGGAGGAGAGATTTATATATACATATATTGTCGCAGCAACTAATGTGTCATCTGCGCACATTTAACTGCGCAAGAGGATCATGCTACATGCTCGCCGGATCTCTGCTGCTTTATCTTACTTTTTTTATAATTATATATTTTTTAAACTGAACGGTCAATTATATATGTAAGTCTGAAATTTATTTATAATATTAATTCCTACATTGGTCTTGCTATGTATACCTTACAATTAGTTACTTTTCTAATAGAGATCCTAACGCGTGACGGCCAGAGCTAAAATTAGAAATCTGACGTTAACGTTTGGGCGGTGCTTCATCTCAATTGACCCTAATAATTAAAATTTTACCAAATTCGTAAGAGACTCCGTTTGATAAGATAACTTGGTCGCGCGACGAGTGGAAAGAAGAGTGAATCGGAGTAAAATATACATATATACATATATGTATATATACATATATAATACGGCAACGAGAAGGGCGAGACCGCACGCGCGCGCGCGGAATGACACGAGATGCGCAGAGCGCTCGAAACTAGCTTCGAGCGGCGCGCAGCGGTTGGCCGGCCTGAGAAGGGGTATTTGGCAGTTCACCGAAGATGGCGGACTCGATTGGCACGCGAGGGGCGCCAGATAAAGTGCGGCGAGCACGCGAAAAAACCGTGATTCTGTGTTAAAGCGGCACTGCCAGCGTCGGACGTACACGGTGTGGATATCACGAAACCGGAGGTGGCCGTCCGCGATCGAGCAGGTAAGCGCGACGTTGATTTTCACGCGATACAAGGTGGAATGTGAAAAGCCGCTGCCGCCGCCGCTGCTGCCTCCGCCGCCGCTGCCGTCGCCGCTGCCGCACCGGCCGCGCCTACTCTACCGTCTACTACTTGTTCGCTCCGGGCTATTTCTCCTTGGCCCGTCCGCCGCGCGGGGTTTCTCGCCGAGGGTCTCTCCGGTTTCTCTAGCCCGCGCGACGAGCAACGTATATTCCTTCTCCGTCGTCGCACGTCGGCAGGGTAATCTCGACGTTTTAAAAAATCGACCGAGCCTCTTCGACGAATGGCCCCTCGACCGCGGCCAGAGGCCTGGGTGGGTGGATGTCGCGGTGCCGCTTCGCTGCCGCATTACGACGGACACCGGAGTAATAGGCGCGAGCCGCTGCGCCGACCGCGCCTGAGCCGGGCGGAGCGACCGCTCCTCTCGTCGCGCCGCACCGCGTCGCACCGCGCCGCAGCCGGCTCGCCTCGCCCTCGCCCTCACCCTCGCCCTCGCCCTCG
>NW_020228181.1:15056-28575 GCF_003070985.1 Temnothorax curvispinosus
TCCTCGCCCTCGCCCTCGCCCTCGCCCTCGCCCTCGCCCTCGCCCTCACCCTCGCCCTCGCCCTCGCCGTCGTCGTCGATCCTCGTTCTCTCTCCCTATCTCTCGCATCTCGTCGACCGAGCCGAGCGTTATCTCGACGGCCCGACGCCTTATCTCGAGACAAGGTGCAACCGGATATACGCCGGCCATCCCCGCTTTCCCTTCTCGTTAACCCTTTCGCGCCCCACAGTCCGGCCCGTAATCGGTCAATTTAACATGTCGGCGCCGGACCCGTCTCGAAATTAGATGTAAACAATATTAAATGCCACTCGAAACGGTTCAGTGAAGGTAAATGCTGAAAGCAAAGGGGACGGGAAAGTGGAAAAACAACATTTTAGAGCGTGCATGTTTTGACTTCGACGAGGCTCGGTGCAGCCGCGCGACATTCCGTCAGCTTGAGTGCGCGATCGGTCGAGGGAGTGTTTACCGCCGACTCGGGCAACTCGAAGTTTCTCTCGCGGAACCGTAACGCGCGCCGCGTTACACCGCGGGGGATGGTAAAGAACTGGAATCGTGATACGCCAGCAACCACGCTGGTTGATTCCCGTGAGTTTCCTAACCGCCGACCTCAGCCCTCGATCGCTGCGCGGTCGTTTCTCGTAGATCGTAGAGATCTCGCGGCTAATTGTAAGTGTGAATCTCTTTATCTCGAGCCGAGTAAGTTTCCGCGGGGAAACCTGATCGATACGCGGCGCGTCACTTCCACGCTACTACCCTCCTCGTGACAGGCCGAAATCTCCGAAGCCTGCGTTTTATTCGAACGAATTCCCCAGTTCCACTTTGTTGCCTTTTGCGCCTCCTCGGATCTTTCCGAGTGCGAATCCTCGAGTGGCGTTTACGCCAATAAGAAGTTCTTACATCCGGGACTTCTTGACGCATTTTATGTTAGATGAAGTTTCTCGCGATAACGCGATGTCTTGCAATCGGCGCTAACGTTGAGCGTTTTTTTTTATTTCCTCCCTCACGCAGTGTCCAGTGAACTGACTCGCGCAATAGTCGAACAATAAAGTGTAATCCCGATGGGCGCTGCGCCGTCGCATTATCCTTCTCGATCGTTGCGTTATGTAAGATTTCGAAATCCCCGGTATCATTTTATCACATTGACCGCCACGATAGTATTACGAAATGACAATATATATGACGTTCGATAATAAACACCCGAAGACCCTTCTGTTAATTTCTGCGAAGTTTATTCGTTTGTCGTCAGATTATCACGTTGAGATTATCACGTTTTTTAATATTTTAACTTAACGTTTTATAATGAAAAGATAAATCTCAAGAAAGAGAACATGTGTGGGAGTTTATGAGATTTCATAAAATTGTTATTCACATATGACCGACGTGACTAATGGCCAGATTCTTTGAAGTCGGTTTTAATCTGGCGAAAATCAGGAGTGAATAATTTCTGACTTTGTAAGCGATCGAAATGTAAAACTGTATTCTTTAGCTAATTCGCGAAGCATTATATACTTTAATGAATTTTTAACTTTAGATGTAATTAAAAAGATACATGATACAAAAAGTGACAGAATTTTGCTTTCAGATTTAGTTGAAAGATGCGTGAAATGACAAAAAGAGTCACTTAAAAGTAATTATTATATCAAAGTTTATTTTTTATTTGATACATTTTTATTTAAAAATGCTTTCAGAAGCACACGTTTTTCAAACATACTGTCTGATAATCGATGATATTTGGCTGTATTAATCATCGTAGCAAATGAAAATAATCTCTCCACCGGAGCCGAAAAAGGGATGAATGTATTGTATTTTAAAAAAATTTTCTTTATTGTAGGATATTTTTCTAGATAAGATATCTGAGAGTCTGGATCTCCTAGATAATGAAAGATCTAGAAACAAAAACGAAAAAATGTGCTTTATGATCCTTATTTTCGTTTTTGTTTCTAGATCTTTCATTATCTAGGCCTAAGCGATCCAGACCCTTAGATATCTTATCTAGAAAAATATTCTACACTAAAGAAAGTTTTTTTAAAATACAATACATTCATTCCTTCTTCGGCTCCGGTGGAGAGATTATTCTGAAAGCATTTTTACATAAAACTGTATCAAATAAAAAATAAACTTTGATAATAATTTAAGTGATTTTTTTTAAACCAACTAAAAGAAAAACATTCTGAAATCTATTGATCAACTAATATCAACCATCTAGTTGATTATGTACTTTTTTCATTAAATTTTTCTTTTTCTATTTATAAATAAGATTAGTTTTTATGTTGTTTTTTATTTTATTAATTAAAACTAATGACACAGGTTTTTATTAAATTAAATTTTTATTTTTTATTGTTTGTATTTATTAAATTTCTTTAGTTTTAATTTATTTAATGTTAAAAATACTAATTAATAAATTATAACTTTACATTTACGAAATATTATCATTTGTTAACAAAATTTTTTATATATTTTGTTTTATTTTTGAATAAAAAATAACGAATAAACATATTTAATTGTGAATAACGAATAATTTTAATGATGAATAATTCTATCAACGAATAAAGAATTACGAATAAAAAAATTATTCGTTATTTGTAATCGAATAAAAATTTATTCGAATAATGTACAACACTGATTTTTAATAACATCCATAATCCTTAAGTCGCAATTTTGACGCAATAGACTCTACGTTAATCATCAATATCTTTTAACCATAATCGACACAATAAATTCCTTTTAAGGGCTGAAAGTCCTAACAACGCATACTTAATTTTGATTGCAATTAAACTTCTCCAACAATCAGAATAGCTCGCATAAAATTCTTGGTGGTACATGTCCCACAACTACCATGATTTCAGGGTAAATTTTGAGAGAAAATTCTCTCTGTGTAACTTTTTATATTGTGCACATTTATATATTTTATATATATTTCCTTATTTAATGCATATTTTAAACAATTTCATATCTGTATATTGTAAATACAATCATAAATATATGATTAAAAATACGGTAAGATATCGTGTCCTTCATAAGAAAATTTTCACTTTTGTTTGTTAATAACGTTAAGGGAAAAGTTCATTTATTATTCGATATTTGATACAGTCTGGTATTTGCTGTAAAAATTTTAATATAACCGAAATTGTTTTAATCTAGCGCAAGGAAAGAATTTATATAATTTCTCGTTTCTAACATAACATGGCAAATTAATTAAAGAAGGCAAGAATTTTAATGTGTGAGGAAATGCAATGTCTTTATAGACAATTTTAATCTTATGTTCAATTTTAAAGTTTACAGTGTTATATCTCGCAAACCGATGATTTTATTGAAAAATGTTTCAGACAAAAGTTGTATGGTTTGGAGGGGGACATATGATTCAGTTGTGAGTCATATCGTAGATGTCATCGTTTTCAAGAAATTTTAAAGGGGATTAATTTCTTAAATAGAACTTGGTTTTTTTTTTAGTTAAAAGTTATAGATCTCGTCGAGACGTTTTCAAAACACTACCACAAAGCGCTTTTTTGTTAAGAATTTTCTGAGACATTTTAAATTTTGTCATAATTTTTTAAATATAAAATATGAAATATCTCGCAAAGTATTCGTGTTTCGATGACTTTACTTTCACTTTTATACGTAGAATAATGAAAGAAATCGAATAATAATATTAATTTTTATATGTGCAATTTTGCAAAATTGAATGCGTTTACAAAATGCAATCAAATTTTTTAAAATAATTGTTTTTGTTTTTTTTTTTACAATTGATTCCTTTCATCATTCTACGTATAAAAGTATGAAAGTAAAGTAATCAATACTTTACGAGATATTTCCTATTTTACATTAAAAATATTATGACAAATTTTAAAATATCAGGAAATTTTTAACAAAAGAGAGTTTCATTATAGTGTTTTGAAAACGTCTCGACGAGATCTACAACTTTTATTTCAAGGAATAAACCAAATTCTATTTAAGAAATCTGGATCATGTGTCCCCTCCAAACTATGCAACTTTTGTCTGAAACATTTTTCAATGAAATCATCGGTTCGCGTGATATAGCACTGTCAACTTTAAAATTGGACACCCTGTATTTATATGTATACAAAGTTAAAATTGTCAAAAATATATATTATGTACAATGTACATTGTACTATTATGTACAATGTACATTATTATGTACATTATTATGTACATTATTATGTACAATGTACATCGTACATATATTTTTTATCTGTTTTAACGTTATTATTATTAGTGTTTATAATGCATATGTTTATATTTTCCATTTATTAGTACGAAATTCACATTTATAACGTATGCAATTTGGTTTAATCGATCAATTTCGATGAATTTTGCCATATGTGACGACATATTTCTAAACTCTTGAAAATAATTTTATTTTTGTGTTATTTCACGTCAACAAAATAATATAAGTTTTGAAACTTACGAAATTGCTCCTATTATTTCATCATACATAATTTGTATAATTACAAAAATATTTCTATTTGCATATATCTATATAACAGGTTTTAACCCGTTACATTAAAAACTTGTTAATATGGTTGCAATATTATTGCAATTACCATGTTTTAATTACTGAAAACAGCTCGCGAGCTGGAATGCATTGTCGTATGTCGCTAATGAAATTCTACTGTAGGCGTCGAGAAATGAAACGAGATGCGAGAATGAGTTAAAACGAGTAATTATTTTACATTGAAATTCTTTTTCTTTTCCTCTTTCTAAAAAAGAAAAATTTAGGAAATAATCTAAAGGTATTCTATGATTTTTATCAAAACCAGTTAAAACCAGTTAAACTAATAAATTTTTATTGATGTCGATTCTAAAAACTTTAATTAGACGATTCCAGCAAGTGATTAAATAACGCAAAATAATGCAAAAATTATCTTTTAATGTAAAATTAAAAACGTGCGTGGTTTGAATTAATGTTTGATTAATTACATAGTTAGATGCGTACAGTACATACGGTGACCACGAATAAGACGTTTTAACGTCTTGAATGAATAACGCAAAGAAAAAAGTGAGAATTATTGAATCGGGATGCTTTGACAGTAAATGTTAGTTTTACGTGGCAGATTGATTGCTTTTTTTTTTATTGACATTTTTTTTATTACCGAGAAAAATTAAGAGGACGTTAAAAAAATCTGAAATGTTAAAGGTGCAGTATTGCATAGAAACATTATGCACGTAAAAAAAAGGAAATTAAAAAGTTTTATCTATATACATACACGCGGCAGAGTAGGGTAATGCGAATCATGTATCGGTGAGTTGAGGTATCGCTAGCGTCTCGCAGTGGGAGAAAACGCTCCGTTCTACGGAGGTATATAGACGGGTATAAGGGACTTGAGTTAGTTTCATGAACGCTCAGTGCACGTTTCGTTAGTCGTCCCGCTTCGAAGAAAGTCAACTCATCGCGCGTCTTATCTACGCCGAGAGAGAGAGGTTTGCGTTTTCATTCTAATATCCCGTGCTCATCTGTGAGCACCTTCCTCAGGTGTGGCATCTTTCTCAAGTGTCGAAGGCAAATCGAAGAGAAGATAGTGCGCCATGAGACCATCGGGTAAGCGAAGCATGTTGCTCGAGATAAATGATAAAGTATAGCTTCGATAAACGCGAGGGACATATAGTTCTCCGTTAGTTTCAATTAGTCGATTCCAATGTAATTGCGAGACGAGCGAGTGAATAACGCTTAACAGAAGTTGTTCGCCACGACGTATAGATAAGATGTTTTATTACGTGCACACACGTTGGAACGCATGGCACACATACCGCCTATCATTGGTGCCGCAGACGGATGAGTAATCCTTTTTCACGTCGCTTAATATATCGTTGATTAAATAATTGATCGAGTACATCGATAGAGTTCTTAGCAGAAGGGAAGTGCTACCAATTCCCGAGGCCGTTCCGCACACCTGTCGATTATCATTGATCGCATGCAATTGCGTCAGATCAAATAGATTATATTCAAATTTAAGATAAATCCAGATTGTATATCACGTCTACCGTTACAGCGTGTCACGGCATGTGCCATATATTTATTCAGGGACAAAAAAAAGTGAGAACACCGTGTTACGCACTTGCAAAATTCGCGTTTCATTAAATTGCGCCAAAAAAAAAAACTCCGCGTCTGGACCGAATCGAACGTCGCGAAACTTATTAACGTAGGTCATGGATGTTGACCGCGATTCTCGGAGTATCTCGTGCTTCTTTGCGTTCCCGATCGCCACACCGGCGTGGAATGCGTTGAAAGAGATATCGCATGCTCCTCTCCTACTGTTCGAATTTTTAAACTTCTAAACTGGCATGGACTTCTGTGTTCACCGAATTTATGCAGAAATATACAAAATAAAAAATTGTTGAATCGTATAATTAATCAATTAACCGCGGTTTTAGCTTAATACTTAATTTATTTCACGTTTCTGCACAAAATTTAATCGAAATATATATTCACGGATATATAAACTGTGTCAGTTAAATTTATAATATACGAAACGTGTCGTTGTTAACATCGCTGTCAACTAAAGTCAATTAAGACGTCGCACAGTTTGTTTATATCTGTAAATATATAATTTCAGCGTACGCTTCCGGGATGTGCGATCTCGCGCGTATAAGAAGCAATAAAAATGCGAAAGGAGACGGAGAGGGATATTTTGAGAACAACCGGAAACACGCGCGCGATTTCTTTCGAAGACACGCGACACGGAAGAAAGTCGATTTGCACTTCTCGTGCCAATCGGTATTCGATCCCGATCGCTTTTCCAATCGTCCATGCCAATTAGATAAGGATGTCTTTCCAGTCGCGTCTTAGCTATACGCTCGGACGCGTTTCGGTGGCCGGTGCCCCGCTGACACACTTCGAGACGCAGCCGGATGCTATAGGCCGTACGTGCTATTGGCCGTTATTAAACACAAGCTGTCATGCAACTGCGTTTTACCACGTTTCCCGCGATAACCGCACGTTCACCTCGCAAGGCTTTCATTTGCGAGGAAAATTCGGCTGCGCCGCGCAAATCGCGTGAGCTCCTTATAGAATTAAGGCCCCCACACAATGAAAAATATAAGGAACAGATATTAGCGATTAGGACTAAGGAATCAGGAATAAAGAATTGATACACGGGCTTTCGATAGGTTAAAAATCTATTTCCTGCTTCCGTTGCCTATGTTTTTCATTGTGCATCCAGCTTTATTCCTGATTCCTTAGTCTTAATCGTTAATATCTGTTCCTTATATTTTTCATTGTGCGGGGGCCCTTAGCATACCATCACCGGATCCCGTTATCGGCGGGTATACACCGATGTCTTAAGTCGGTTATCAAAGAGCGTGAAGTAAAGTAAATAACATGCGGGCACGATAATTTATCGCGCTTCCTCCCAGTCGGCGTGCGCGAGAATGTTGCATGGGCAAGAAGTCCGCAACACCTGTCCCCAAGCACCTACGTAGCTCGATCGGCGGAAGCCGTAGTTTTTTCTCATCGCGTTGTAGCTGCCAGTGGTAATAATGACCCGGCGTTAAACGGTCTTTACTCATTCGCTTATTGGTTACATCTGTGCATCCCTTAAGCCAGTTGCCAGACTACGCGAATCGCGCTTCGCTATCAGAAGATTTTCGAAAGTTTGTCGCTCCCCAACGCGGACCTTCCACCTTCCACGTCGTCTGCAATTCGTAACTCGTTACTTGTCGTTCGTGATTTGTTCGTGATTTATCGTATGACAATTCGGGTACTTTTATATCTTTTAATCGGCCTGTTCGTTTTCGCTGCACTTCTGAACTAGTGCAATAAGTTAGAACGAAAGAAAATATATTTGTTTTAGTCTAACCTATTGCACTAGTTCAGAAGTGCAGCGAAAACGAACAGGCCTAATGTCTTTAACGAGTGCAAGAACAGGCGATTGTCTGTTCATTTTTGAAAGCGTACGTCAAAATTATATTTATAAATATGAACCAACTGTGCGATGTCCAAATTGACTTTAGTTTAGCGACTTTTACTTAATAACAACACACTGAGATAAATTTTTTGCTGTATTAGCAAATCATTTGTCACTATAGTGACAACAAACACTTGGTTTGCTGCGAGAGCTAATCAATTTAACAATAGTAGCAAACCTTTTGTTGCAATAGCAAAAAGTTTGCTCTTGCAGCAAATCAAATTTTGTTGTCACTTAAATTTCTCTTGGTGCACTTTTGTATACATAAATTGCGTTACGTAAGGTCGATTACATGAAGAATAAGCAACTATAAGTAGAGCAAGAGAATCATTACAAGTCAGTTAATTCCCGCCGTTGGTTTCCGTTAAAAATTCTCCTGACGAATCGACACGATTGGGTAAGCAATAACGAACGTACCACTCAAATTCGCGTTGTTCGTGAATTTCATACGAATAGTGGGCTGTGAGTGACGAATCGGTCGATTCGTGACGATTCGCGCCATTTGATTCTGTAAAAAAAAAGTGCCGCTGACGAATCGACACAATTGATAAGTATAAAGGAATGTGAACTCGAATTTGCCGATTTCTTTTTCTTGCGCTGTTCGCAAGTCGGCACGAGCTTGCGGAATTGGAAAATCGTGCCGATTAAAAGTTACGCGCGACGAAGTTACGAGTGAGTGATGAATCGGTCGATTCATGACAATTCGCGCCATTTCATTCTGTAAAAAAAAATCGTGCTGTTGACGAATCGATACGATTGATAAGGAGTATAAAGGAATGCAAACTCGAATTTGCCGATTTCTTTTTCTTGCGCTGTTCGCAAGTCGGCGCGAGCTTGCGGAATTTGAGAATCGTGCACCGATTACATTATGCGCGACGAAGTTACGAGTGCGTGACGCGCTCGTTCGTCGTTTATCGAGCCATTGGGAAAGGAAGGGCGGAGACACCGGAGAGAGTGATCGCCGAAAAGAAATGGGGCGGAATCTCGGTCGACCGATCGGTTTCGCGGTCGCGGCTACGATTGGGTCACGATCACGCTCGCGCTCGTCCACGCTCCTCGTCTAACGGGTTCCGTGTAACGGACCGTCCGGACGCTCGGTTTCTCTCGGTCGCATCGCCTCGATGTCAGGACAGTGACCTAGAACTGTATCCGCTTCTGTCTATATACGCTCTATCGAAATTATATTATCGTGCCCGACCGTCGGTCGTTGGGACTCGAGAATCGAGTTTATATTATATCGTCCATCATCTGACACAAAGATCGCGAAGATCGGCGTGAAAGGTAAATTAGATTGGTCGAAGTTACTTGACTAACAAGAGTTGTAAGTTGACACTAGAGATGTGAGAATCAAGGATTTTTGATGTGTCGAATCGAATCGAATTTTATTACCTCTTTCGAATTCGAATTGAATCAAATCGACACAATTTTATTCGAATCGAAACGAATTAGGAAATGATTTCGAATTATAAGATATTATCATAATAAGTATTCACTTTTCGATGACTTTACCGTCATACTTTTATATGTAGAATAATGAAAGGAATCGATTGTTGTTAAAAAAATATATATATATTTAAACAAATTTGATTGCATTTTATAGACGCATTTAAAGATGTATGTCAGATAGCTATATGTAGTATAATGTTGTTTTCTTGATTAAACAGTGTAGAGCTAATCTCAGAAATTATTCATAAACAACATGGTATCATTGGGACAGAAAAAGCGTAAAAATCGCAATTTTGTCCTATTTTGTACTTGATATTGTTTAAATAAATCATTAAAAAATTGAATCCTGTCGATAGCAACATTCATACAACATTCATAGAACGGGTACAAATATCAGTTTACGACATTTGTATCCCGAAAACCTGAATTTTTCAAAAATTATTTTTGATACGAGATAAGATAAAACAAAATGCGCCTACCGTGACAGAAAGACGTCGAGGTCTCCACTTTCTCCGGTTAATATCGCGTAACATGTAACGGACTATCGCGAGCATTTCGGTAATAATTATTTATATTAATTAAAATCATAAAATTTTATTAAGGGCTCAACGGATGAAAAATCAAATAAAGTTAACAGACTACAAGCCAAAAGCTAGGTTTATAATTTAATGTTAAGATTTTTGTTGATTACAATTGAAATAGATCTTAGGTTCAATGAATAAATAAATTAAAAAAGCAAAATATAATTAGTTTGCAGCTTTTTCTCAAAGATTTAAATTTAAAATATGAAATAGCGATTTCCGAATTCGGGGAGTCAGGATGCTCCTCGCTTCGTTCTCTTGATAAGGCCACTTTAAATATGATATAGATGCACTAAGAGAAAAGTATTTGGTATTTACGACTATAATTGCATAGTAAAATAATTATGGTTAAAATGCTTATTTTTTTAATTATTGCTATAATATTAGTAAAAATAATCTTATATGTATAGATTTTTCGATTATGGTCATATTCATTATATTTATAGTACGACTTACTATACATAAATCATAGGTTATAGTGTATAAAACCATGTTAACCATATGAATGAATGCATGTTAAAGCTATGACAACAATAATGTAGTATCGGCTATAATTCGCATTGTTAAAATAACTAAAAATGTAGTTGGCATCGAAACTAAACCATAACTAAAAATTATAGTGAAATTGTAATAACTGAAACTATTTTTTTCTCTCAGTGTATAGATCCTGTGTTGAATAATTATAAAATCGAATCAGTTATGTCGCGAGATGGACGCAAAGTGCCGGTTTTTTTCGTAACTTATTGAAATCAAGATAGTTCTGATGTAATAGTTTTTTATATTTGAAAAGAACGTTAATATTGCACCACCGGTTGCGTAGGTAAATCCGACAACCGAGGCTATCCCGGTTTCTTTCACGAACATTTGTACATGAATAAAAATACGAATTTATGATTCGTTTGGTTGGCCAATCGTCATATATGTAGGCGAAATTAATGAGAAAAAAAAATAGCCTTTCACAATTTTTTTATAACGAAAATTCGTCGGCTTAACTCGGGCTATTATCGTAACGTTTGATTTACTTCTTTAATTCCATCGCCGTGCCATGGTCGCATCTTCTCGAAGGTCGCTCGATCTCGCACGTCGCGTTGCGCGAATCATCGGGAAAATTTTATTTTCTCTCACGGTTTTGTTTTCGAGTCGCGATAGTTCCGTAATATACACAGCGTATCCAGCCGCGGCAGCCGCGTTCGAGCCGTTGCGACGGTTACGTAAATTCAAGTCGCATTGTGAACTCACGCACGCCAGCAAGTCACCAACAATTATCCGCACGTATATAGCGCGACCCGCGCGACGTCGACCGCGAGAAAGAGAAGATCCGCGGGATCTCGGACGGTGACACAACCACCGTTTTCGACCGGAATCGTCGTAATTTCTCACGACGATTCCTCTCGTCGTCGAGCCGACGGGTCGAGCTTTCACGAATCTCCACTCTCCCATGCAGCAGTCCCAGCCGAGTCTTCGCCCTTCTGTCCATGACGCGAGCGTTACGCGGAAGGGGGAGAAAAATGCGGCTATATCGAGCAATGGGTGCAAACAGTAACGTTACACCGTAAAGATAACATCGCGTCACGTCGCGTCATGCCGCGTCACGTCGATATTACGCGAGATGTGAGATAACGAATATTTTGCCGCCCGACCCGTCCAGACTGTCCAGAGGGCAAGTATACGTTTCGCGCGACTCGGGACTGCACCCGTCGGGATTCGATTCCTCAAGACCAACGATCCGATTTTGCCCCACGTTTCGCGCTCGTTCCTTTCCCTTCAAAGCCTCCTATAAAGCCCGAATACCCCGTTAACCCCCTTACGGTACGTTAGACCGCACCGCTCTCGCAAATCGGTTGGTAAGGCGCGCGCTTGTACGCCCTTTCGTGACGGACGATTATCGATCTCCTATCTGTTCTCTCTTATTACATCGCTTTAGAACGACCGCGTGTGTATCCGGCAAAAGCTTGGCATTACAACGTCTACGTAAAACGCGTATGTTGATAAATAATTAAAATCGTTCCTTCGTTCTTCTGTACAATATGATATTGATTAAGTGATCCCGTCTTTCTGCATTTTCTGAAAGTAGCGG
Source organism: Temnothorax curvispinosus (assembly GCF_003070985.1). Classification (NCBI taxonomy): domain Eukaryota; kingdom Metazoa; phylum Arthropoda; class Insecta; order Hymenoptera; family Formicidae; genus Temnothorax; species Temnothorax curvispinosus. Next base: position 27,083 of record NW_020228181.1, read on the forward strand.
TATACGAATAGAATGAAAAAATAAATTACAAAGTAAGATAATGTACTTTGTAGCGATACACTGTTTTGCAAGATTGTTGGTTGCCTGATTAGATCAAACTCTGATTGCTGATTTCCTAGACATAAGTTCCCAAGGGCAAGCAATAGACAAAAAAAATTGTGTAGCATGACGTTATGACATCAAAAATTATATTAAAAAATAGTAAATAAACATTAATGCAACATATAAATATAATATAATATGATATTTATTTTTGTTTATCAATATAGAATATCTTTAAAACTAAAATTATAATAACGAAATAATTATTATTATAGTTCTTGCACAATACTTGTTTTTGCACAACTCTGCAAATTATTTAAATGTTGTAAAATTGATATCTATTAATTTTATTTTTTTAAACTGTAAATAAAAGTTGACTCTTTAAGCTTATGATGATTTAAAAATGGATTAGAAAAATCCGAAAAAATTATCAAAATTTTCTGACAGAATTATTTTTAAAATATCATTTACGAGGCGAGTGATTCGCCTCGAGTAAATAAATTATATTTTCTTGAAAATTGTACATATTATGCAATTATTTCTCAACAAAAAACTTATAACTTAAAATGAAAATTAGAAAACCTATTCTATGCCTTAGGTATAGATCAAAGCAAGATCATTAATAATCGCAAAATATCTCGTAAAATTTTGTTTTTCGTAATATACTCGATGTCGCAACGGGAGAAGAATATGCCGATTAAACGCTTTTAGTCAGAGATTTAGAAAATAAATTACATGTTGAAAACCTTCTTTTAAATTTCTATACTGATTTAATTTTATAGTCAGAGAAACCCACTTTGCTAATCTAATTATTCTACGCATAAAAATGTTAAAGTAAGATTATTACGAAACGATCGTAAATATCTCGTAAAATATTCGTGATGACTTGTGTCTCATGCACACGTTAAATGAAAAAAGACTGTGCGCAATAATTCCTGATTAAATGCTTATATAAAAAATGTAAAAGAGAAATAACATGGCAAGAACTTCTCGTTCTAAATTCCTTTACTGATTTAATTTTACAATCAGTAAAACTTGCTCTGTTAATTATAGCATAAAGGTTAATTATGGCATATAATTATAGCACAAACTATAGCATAAATTAAAATGATTGAGAAACGATCGTAAATACCTCGTAAAATGTTTGTTTCCCGTGATATCTGTGTCACAGCGTTATAAAGGAAAAGAAACTGTGCGCAAGAATACTCAGACTAAACATTTGCGTTAAAGATGTGAGAAAGAAATAATGCGCCAAGAATTTGTTTTTAAATTTCTATGTTGAATTAATTACTTAATTAATTTAATATAATAATTTAAAAAATTAATTAATTACAGTATTAACCTTACAGTAAAAAAAACTCGTGCTGCTAATCTCATTAATCTACATGCATTAACCTTCCTATACCCGCGCATTGGTCTGTCAGACCGACGATATACGTTTGCCTTGTTTT
>NW_020228181.1:28675-43534 GCF_003070985.1 Temnothorax curvispinosus
TGTTTCTAGCGTTCGCGCATTATGGTGATTCGTGCGATTCTTAATGATATTATCAACTCTTAATGTCGAACGCATAGAGGTCGACGACCAAACTCTTGCGCGTTCATTATTTAACTTTGTATCACGAGCTCCTGATTTTAAACTGATATGCATGCGCTTTCTGAAATTGCACGCAACATAATTTATATCCCGAGGATTAATTATATATACAGTAAAAAAGGAAAACGCGCTTTTCTTGGCAAATAAATTATATTAAAAAGTAACATTCTTTATATTGACATATTTAATTATTTAAAATAAGCATTTCCAGACAATTTTGAAGTCTTGTACCTAGGCTACGGTCAACTTGACGCTACAAATACTTTGAAGCGTTCTTCTTCTCCTTCTTTCTTCGTTGAAAGAAAGGAGAAGAGGAATGCTTTGAAGTATTTATAGCGTCAATTTCTTTTTTGAAAACGAGTTTTTCTCATTGGACCATCGGCTGCGTTTCGACATACGATTCCGATATATGACTCTGATTGTAGAACCGGCCTTAAGGACCGTCTACAATAGTCGTAAGAGTATGCAATAAGACACAAGCAGTAAGCTATTGACCAACCACAGTCGATTATTCTTGAATTGTAAAAATCCCATTAATCATGCAATAGGTTACTGCATACTCTTACGGTTATTGTAGACGGTTATAGTATTTTAAATTTCTATGTTGAATTAATTAATTAATTAATTAATTACAGTATTAACTCTACATAACTCGCGCTGCTCATTTTATTATGCTATGCATAAAGCTATATTAAAAATTATTGAAAAGCGAAGCGGGTATCGCAGAATATCTCGTAAAATATTTGTTTTATATCTTATTGCAACGTGAGAAGGAAAGGGGACTGTGTACAAGAGTATTTCGACATTTTCGACTAATATTTACCTCAAAAATTAAAAAAAAATGATGTGCCAAGAAGCTTTCTTTTTAAAATTCCTATATTAATTTATATATTAATTTTATAGTAAAAAAACTTGCGCTGCTAATCTCATTGTTCATATAAAGATCGTTGAAAATATCATAGAAAATCTCATAAATAAAATTTAATTACGTACAAAAGACACATAATTGCATTAACCAATGCGTGCGCATAGGGTAAACTCGGGTAAGCTGGCCATACAGGAAAGATGGCCAACCCAATGTTCATTCGATGTTTCATGGCGAGCTAGATTGAAAGAAAACATAGGTTGGCCATCTTACCCGAGTTTACCCTACAAATCCAGAATCTCACAATCAGAAAAAGATCTCGCTTATTTTCTGTACACAGAAACGAGTTCGTACCTGCAAGGGACGCGACATGAATTCGACGGATGTTGGATCTGATCGCAAGCCGCTTGAACTATCACGGTACGACGTATACGTGTGCGAAAAGGAGACGTCGCGCCGTTCGCAAGTGCCGCATCCCTTTCTTTGAGGGTCGTCCTCGCCGCTCCGTCGTTTTCTCACAAGAGTCGAATAAATAGAAGCGATCACCGGAGAAGAATCGGCCAAGTCACTCCGAATAGAACAGGTAAAGTACGTTAATTAATAAGTAAAATCCTTCAGAGTGTTTCGCCGCTTCTATTCCGCGCATTCTATAAGATTCTTCTTTCTCGCGCGATCTGATATTTTGGCCGTTCTATTCCCGTCTTCGTGGGGAATAAAACTGAGAGAGGACATGTCAGATACAATCGGTCGACTTGCGAGATTACAATAATTCTTAAAAACTTCTTTTTTGAAAATAAAAACATGTGAGAACATAAGGAAACAAGCTTTCCCTTACAATTACGCGCTATATTGAGTTTAAGTTTTATTACATCCTCATTTTATCCTTTAAATGTTGAATTTAGAATCTTTGAAATAAATTATTGAATATGTTACGTTATTCTTTCTTACACTACTTAATTAATTTTGTCCTTTATTTTACCCCTTCGCGAGATCGCATCCAATCCTATTCTTGTGAGAGAAAATATTTAAGTGCACCGATTTTTATAAGCTTCAGATGTGCTGTGAAGTGGGTAAAAAAAAGTCATATTTTTTCATAACTGCTTTTTTGCAAGGATATGAAGCATTTTCTTCAAAAAGATCGATTCTTATTATTCTAACAAGAGAGTCAAGAGACGTGTTATATCTGTCTGGAACTGATTTGATCTCTTTTGAAACATGTTCTTAAAAATCTGAGACACACACATATATTTTTTGCCCGTTTGAGGTTTAAGGAGTATAACAACTCTTCAAAGGTAACGCTTACACTTGATTTTAAGCAATTATACCGTCGAAACGATGAGATACATAAAAAAAGTTTTTGGCAAAACTTTTATGTCTTTTTCATAATTGTTTAGTCAGATTTTTAATTTTAATGAAAAATGCTATTCAGCAATGATTTGTATATTTTATTTTAGTTATTTTAATATTCTGTTTCGGTTACTGGCGTTTCTATATTAAATATATTAAATGTATTGATACCGATAAGAAAAGTCTAACAGTGATTAGATAAGTAAATATTCGAATGATTGATTTAGTGATATTAAGTCGAGTTACCCTAATGATATGTGAGTTGTGTTGAAAAGAGATTATTTATTCTTTGTATATCAGAATTAGTGGCTTTTCAAGAATTTTTCAAAATAACATTAAGTGTACTTTTAAAATAAGTATAACACTTTTAATCTTTTGAATGCGCAATTTTTCGTAGCATTCTGAGTATTTTTCTGAATATTTTTCCCTTTCTGGACATTCAATCAGAAGGGAAAGAAGGACCAAAAGAGTCAGAGAAAGCCTCTTACAGATATGCAAAGCCGTACGTTTTTAGAGTATACGGGGCATCGAAAAGGCGTTTTGCATATACGTAAAGCTGCGCACTTAAGATAAGTATAAGTTTAAGTACTTTTCGTGTGCTTTACGTAAGTAGATACAGCATATGTATACTTTTATGTAGCAGGCTTACGTTCACAGTCAGTAAAACTTCGTTACAATTATATCTGTTAATTTTATTAAACTGCTTTTACCCGTTACAATAGAAAGTAAAATTTTCATGTTTATATCTTTGTAAATGTGATTAGATATCCATCCACTGACGTAGTTAGATTATTATCGGTATCGATAAGTTCAATATCTGATAAGAACAGCAGTGACCGAAGTACAACTCTAAAATTAAAAAAAAAAACACATACAAAATTTATTTATGGATAATATTAGACATGTTCGTTGTAAGGGAATGTTGTTGAAACATTAAGAGATTTAAACGCAATGTTTCCATCAGAAATATGTAATACTTTTTTTTTAAATATTTTATTTTCTCTTTGATTTTTTAAAAAACTTTGCCATGGGCAAAACTTAAAGAGTGCTTAATATAGAATACATTCATATATAACAATATATGTATATGAATATAATATACGTAAATAAGCAACATTGTAAAAAGTACATAATTATATTAAAAGATATGTAATTGCACATGTATATTTTTTAAAAGCAACTATATATTTTTTATCTTCATTTATCTCATGATTTATTAATTGATTAAATAATATTATCAAAAAATAAATATTTTATGATATATTGTAGATATTCGCAATGTCTCCATCGTTTTTTAATGAGCTTACTTTAATATCTTTATGCATAGAATAATGAGAGATAAATCAAAATAAGATATACAGATCAGAATAAAATGTCTCGCAAAAATTATAGATTTTTGGACAATTTTATATGTTAATATTTTTATAAAATAACTAGAAAAATTATGCGAAAGAAAATAATATAGTTTTGTAAAAAAAATATATCGGTAACGTTTTCTCTGACTGAAATGGAATGTGCACTTGAAAATGCAATGTAAAATCAAATGTGTTTGATATAAATATACATTATTACCCTTATATTTCTACACTGCTAAAAAAAATTAGGGGATCACTTTTTGTCAGTAAATTTTTGCCCATTTTGCTTTTTACACTGTAATTACTCAGCGAATAATTAATGTAAAAAAAAGTTTTAAAAAAAGTTTAAAATTCTCCAATTTTTTTATTAGGCGGTGAAAGACTGCAAATTTCAAGGTTTTGGATATCTTAAATACGTCCTTATTCAAAGCTGACCGCACTTTTGCGTATTAACCTGAGTGAAAATTGAACAAAAGCACCTTATAGTAGAGAGTTTGCCCTGTAAAACTTTTTTTTGAACTTTTTTTATGTTAATTATTCACTGAGTAATTACAGTTTAAAAATCGGCAAAAATTTACGGAAAAGTGATTTTTTAATTTTTTTGAGCAGTGCATATACTTATCTTTATACGAGGGTTACGCGAATATTTGTTAAATAGCAAGTATTTGTAAAATCAGATTCTTATTGCGATATTTTAATATATTATTCTATTCGTACAACAGATTTTAAATACATTTATCTTCAAAAAAATGATAGGTAACTATTGCAATGAATTTTCAATGCCAAATCTAACATTCGTGATTTTATGTAAAAAATGTAGAAACGTGGGCGACTCTTATCGTGGAAACGGAGGTGTAAAGTACTTTCTGCCTGAAAGTAATATTCAAGGATTTAACGAAATAATTCAGGTAGGATACTCGCCACAATAATTAGATAAATTAATGAATAACTATATATTATTAAGTACTTTTGTCTTTTTCTAACCCCTGATATTTTTTTAAAGGACGCGTAATAATTGATATGGCCACGATGGCTGGCAGTGAGTATACATCCGTAAAGGATTTTTACAGAGACAGATCGATTTTCATAACCGGAGCTACTGGCTTCATGGGCAAGGTTCTTGTCGAGAAGCTACTGAGATCGTGTCCGGACATCAAAAACATTTACCTTTTAATGAGACCTAAAAAGGGCCACAATGTACAAGAGAGGTTGCAGGAACTTTTAAACGGGCCGGTAATAATATCACCTTTCTCCTGCTATTTCAATCGCTATTTCAAAAAATTTTAAGTTATATTACTTTTGACAGCTTTTTGAGAAACTACGGCGGGATTCACCTGCCGAGCTTACTAAGATCATACCCGTGGCTGGCGATATTACGGAACCGGAGTTGGGCATCTCGATGGACGATCAAAATATGTTAATACGATCTGTATCGATCGTCTTTCATTCAGCGGCAACCGTAAAATTCGACGAGGCTCTGAAGCTTTCGGTTACCATAAATATGTTGGGCACCAAAAGATTGGTCCAATTATGTAACCGCATGCACAATGTGGAGGTAAGAGTGGGATTCTTTCTTTTCAAATTGCTCAATTTAAACTATTAAACCGCCGCGTCGAGCCGGATTAACTTGCAGCCATAAATCGAATTCGTGTAAATCAAAGACAAATTGTTTGTAGTAATCTCATTTTTTTTACGAATGTGCTCTTTACGAAAGATTACAGTGTCTTTTGTCTACGGAGGGTTTACATCTCTACCTCATCTCGAAAGATACACCCTCGAGGCATATCCTCTCGAGAATCTTTCGAACGCTTCGTTTCATTTGCTCGTGATGTACGACATCGATTTTTAATTAATCGACAACTAGTCTGTCCAAGTTTCTGCTTAAATACATTCGATTTGTGTCAACAAATTCCGAAAGGTAAATAGAGCCGGCTTATTTACGAGTGTATTTGTACTCTGCACTCTAATTGTATCGCGCGATTCTATCGTGAATCACTCACCGTCTATCGTTTAACAATTCCATTTGTTTGTTTGTTCACGACAGCCATAAATTAGTCGCGGATTAGCGCGAATAAAACGTATAGTGTAAGAGAAAAAAAAAGTGTCAAGTGATATTACACGGAAGTTTCAAAAGATACTTTGTAACAAGTAAATGAACATTTTATTGTCATTTTATGCACACGCATTTTATAGGTATCGCGAAATAATAAAGCGCGAAAATTCTCACGCGACTCGCAGATAATTGTCTCTGATAAATTTTACGATCTCTTTTATGTGACAATCAAGGAGCAGAGAACTTGTACAACTTGATGGCACTGCGCGCTATTGATCATCAAACACTGATATTTATTTTTCTCTTATGTGTCTTTTCTTTGTTCTTTTTTTTTCTTTTTTGAGGTATACTTTACTTAGAATTTTTTTCGTCGACGTTTTTACGCATTATCGTCATTACAAGCGCACGTTCGATTGACACGAGGCAAAAGAATGAACGTACGCATTCCGTATTTTTAACAATTTATAGCTGCTATATGTGATAAATGCAAATGTTTGATCGCAGGCGTTTATTCACGTGTCAACGGCATATTGTAATTGCGATCGGACCGATGTCGCCGAGGAGATTTATCCGGTGGGACGGGAACCTGATCAGGTGATCGCTCTGACGGAATGGATGGACGACAAAATGTTTGAGGAACTCACGCCAAATCTGATCGCCAGTCGACCAAACACATATACATTTACCAAAGCACTGGCCGAGCGAATGCTCCAGCGGGAAAGGGGTTCTTTACCGGTGGCGATTGTCAGGCCATCGATCGTGCTGTCGTCGTACAGAGAACCGGTCGCCGGTTGGGTGGACAATTGCAACGGCCCTACGGGGATTATCGCCGCCGCTGGGAAAGGCTTCTTCAGGTGAGATGACAACGGGCGGCCATAATTAGCGATCGCTAGTATCGGTATCATAAAAGAATTAGAATGAATACTCTGACGTCTCTCGGTATTGTTATTTCAATATCGCTCACAATCTTCGTAAGTCATTATTCTCGTGCGAATAAATCTCTGTTACAAATTGCGATCTCTTGCTTGCAGAACTATGCTATGCCACGAGGACAAAGTGGCGGATCTGGTGCCCGTCGACATTGTGATCAACCTAATGATTTGCGCGGCATGGAGGACCGCCACGCAACGCACCGACACCATTCCGATCTACAATTGTTGCACCGGCCAGCAAAATCCAATAACTTGGAAGCAGTTCGTCGACCTGTCGTTTAAATATTGCCGGCTACACCCGATGGACAATGTGCTCTGGTATCCGGACGGTCGTTGCCATAGCTCCGCCATGATAAACAAATTGTGCGTGACATTTCAGCACACACTACCTGCGTATATCTTAGACACTCTTGCACGGCTCAAGGGCTCGCGGCCTATAATGGTCCGCCTGCAGACGAAACTTTCCAAAGCCGCCAAGTGTTTGGAGTACTTCAGTACGAAACAGTGGAATTTTAGAGACGACAACGTGCGACGACTGGGTGAGCAACTCAGTCCGGAAGATCGAGAAACATTCATGTTCGATGTTAGGCAAATCGACTGGCCATCGTACTTGGAGCATTACATTCTGGGAATACGACAGTTTATCCTGAAAGAGAGTCCGGACACACTGCCAGCTGCTCGTTCATACATCACAAAGTAAGACATATTTTTTGCTTTTCAGCAATCGTTTTGTTACAACGCGGTAGTTCTTTGTAGAACTCTTTCCTGGTGTCTGTTCGGAAATCAGAATCAGTATTAAAGAAAGATTCTTCAATCATTTGCAACATTTGTCAATGTTTTCAATATAGAATTTATATTTATATTTTTAGAATTTAGAGAACTTATATTATAGAATTTATCTCTTTCTCTCTATGTGATTTCTTTTTTTTTTTTGTTCTTATCCTATTTATTTAAACAATTATTTTTAATGACTATGTTAATGTTGAATACACGCATTTTTTGTTTCTTTATTACTATCATCTATTCATATTATTTTACTATAAATATTTATGTTAATGTTCTCAGAAATAATACGATTGAGTTAAAACGATAATAAACCAATTTTCTTATTCTATCTATTTTATTATGGAAGAAGGTTACGCGTCTTACTTTTCGAATCCTGATTTGCTTATTTGTTTACAGATTATACTGGCTTCATAAGGCCGTGCAACTCGGGGTACTGATAATAATGCTACGCGTCCTGCTGTTACGCAGCTCCGCAGCGCGGGGAGCCTTCTTTTCGCTGCTGTCCATCGTACTTCGCATATGCCGCTTGATTGTTTGACGGCTCAGAACGGGCTCGGTCGATGATCGCGATCAGCGTAACGCAAAGCGGCCGTTAGTTAACGGCCGCTATTTAAAGGTGCGATTTGTTCTTCGACCTCGTTGCTCAGCGTCTTCGACGATAAAGCGCTACCTACATACCCATCGATTGGCCTTTTCGATGTTGATAACCGACGCCAAGTAACAACGCCGGTTACAGATACTTGATTCCCGAAAGAGTGCCGGTTACTGATTCGATCAGACAAGAATTCCATGATGGAACTGTCTCCCCGCGAATATATAAGTACGCTCCACCACTTTGCATATATTACAATAATTATTATTACATTACCGATGTTATTCCTTGTTGCCCCTCGTGTGAACCGTCGCGATTGTCACGAAAATTGGCCGTTTTTCGAATTCCGATATAGCGATGTAATCGTCATTGCGTGTTCCATTACGCTAGAATAAAAATAAACGCGCATCGTCACGATTGTTCTGTTAGCGTCATCGTACATTGATATACTTTGCACAACGTCAATTTCTAATAAATAAAAGGAGCCAAGTTACATCGGCACGCGCTCGATCATTGCTATCGCTCGTTTCTTAGTCCAACTAGTCGGTTTTCGGTATGGTAAAAACGCTCGCGAGTAATCACCGTTCTCACGACACGACGCGTCAAGGAGCCGTATTGTCGTCGTGCCTTTGTATTGTCGGTATCTGACATTCTTTTTCCTTTTTACTCTGTGACGTAAGATACCTAGATAGATATTTTGCTATACGACCGCACGTATGACTTGTGGTCACGCATACAGAAGCGAGAAAATTGTCGCTAAATCGACTATTTAGAAATAACACGTACAAGAAACCCGATCACATAGAGACGACATCATATAATAAGATAGTTAGAATGAATATGACAACAAGTTGCGACGACAGATGTACAGCTTTTTCTTTTTTAAAAACTGCCACTAAACGCGAAAATTTTTTAGCCATAAACGCGTCTTGTCCGGAACAACGAGAAGTCAACATCCTTACGATAACTTGTCTCTCAAAAAAGCTACGCTACAGTTACAGTCCACTTTAATGAAATATCTCTACGTATCTTACACATCCTATTGTCACAGGATCAATGTTTGACGAATTTTGAAGGCATCGGCAACTTACTGAATTGTCCTGAAATAAGATTGATCGATCTGACATGCGGTACGAATGAAAAATGCAAAACCATCAAGGTCCAAATTAGAGTCGCCAAAAATGTCTATGTATAAATACACCTAACATGAAGATTCGTGGATAAATTACTAATTAATGGAGATAAAACTGCTAGCAATTTGTCAGCAGATTCGAGCAGAACATCGCGGCGGATCGACTGCGTTCGTATTAAGCTCGCGTCCCGCCACACAGCCTTACTATAATCTGACACAATTTGACAGCGGATTGCCAGTAGAAATTGAGTGAAATGGAATATATCACTTAGACACTTAGACGATTAAGAAATGGCAGCTTCTGCTTAGTTTTTGCAGTCAATCTGCTATCGTATTCTGTTAATAGATCTCGTTATGCCGACAAAACTTGTAGCAGTAACTTCACAAAATCTGCTTTCGACAGATCTGGCCATCTAGATATTTTTGAAAGTACGCTTTCATCATTTCTGAAAATATGAATGCGAATATTTGCGCCCGACAGTCGTATCGCCGAACTGACAATTCGTTGCTGCCCTTGCCTTTGAGATGACGATGATACACTAATGCTTTTTTTCATTTAATTAGCTCTTTGTGTATCGACTATTTTTTGAGTAAAATAATTTATTGAATCGGAGCGGGGCTTCCCCTTCTGTTTTACGATCGATGAAACGTTGTCGTGCTTCGAGAATGAAAGCATACACTTGGAGATAGATAAGCATAAATGTAACGGAGATATTCCGTGTTAACAACGTAAAAGAGAAAAACGACAAATAATATTAATTCTGCGCCAAGGAGTAAAAGAGGGGTAGTGCTACAAAGGTCACCTTCTACTAGTCTCGTCTGTATTGTTACTCGGTTACACAGTGCATACAAGAAAAACAATATTTAATATGTATAATTAATTTAATTAATATTATACTATGCTATTATGCAAATTACATTAAAATTGATGAATCATTACGAATGAGTGTTTCGCTATCTTTATCCTAGAAATAAATTTCATTAAACAGTTTATTCGTTGACGAAATTTTTTATTCGTTAATAAAATCTATTCATTAAAAAGAAGAATGCTACGTCGAGAAGCCGTAAAAAAACAAGGCACATAAAATCGGTAATATTTATCTGTTTCGTATTTGCATCGTGTCTATGTCGCATGTCTATATCTATTTCCGAAAGCAAACTATCGGTGTACAACGCCTTTTGCTGTATTTTCACATTGAATTTTTTTCGATTTTTTGATTGAATAAATAAATTTTCGATTATCGGGATCTTGCGTCTAAAGATAATATTTGCGATTTTATATAATTTGCCTTTATATGCTTTTGAATCACGTGTCGATTGCTATTCGGTTTTGAAAGGAGTATAGTCTTGCTTATACCGAATAGCAATTTTATTATTAATTAGAACTCTGGTTATTAACTAGAAATTTTGTTTCGCATTATTATATCGATATACAGTATAAAATTACTAACGTTAAACGAACATCTTGTAAATCTACAAGACAATTTATGGCGAAAAATATTCCAGCCTGCAGAATTCGGAACTGGACCCTCCTATTTTCCGAAACAGAGATGTCTTATCCATGTGAGGCTGGTAGTAATATTTATCGCAACAGACAATAAACACTGGAAAGAACGTAATTCTCTATTTCTTAAATTTTTTTGTTAATAACTTTTTGGGTTTTCAACTTTCCACACACGAAGCGAGTCCATCCCACCATTCCCACCCCACCTCCTGCTTACAAGGAGATACGAGGTCTAAGATTTATTATTTTAGTATTATCTCGGTTAATTTTTAATTGCGCCAAGAAATCTTTTAGATATGTTCATTTGGCAGTATTTGGGATTATTTCACCGAATTATTTTTTTGTTAATAATTTTTTAACAAACAATGACCGTCGGCTAAAACCTTTTGAAGGTTACTTAGGATGATGACCTAGCTTGATGACATATCTCGAAATTATTGAAATCGGGAGTGGCTATTTCTGCATAATTACCAAATACTCTATGATGTAGTTTATTCAATAACATTATCCAATTACATACATCCATTACATAGAAATTAAAATAAAATAATATACAATTTTATTATCAATACTCATACTGTACAATATAAAAAATTACTCATATTTGACTATTACTTGGCGGTTCAGTGAGCGATTGTAATAATGTTGTGAATTCACTTATATTAACATGACCGTACTGTTTTGCTTATTAACGGGAAATATGATTTTATAAAATTCACAATATATATGATTTGTATTCGAATTATTAAAATTCAAAATTTTCGAATAGTTTCAAATTCGAACAATAGAAATTCGAAGTTGAATCGAATCGCATCTCACCCGATTCGATTCGTCTTTGAATAGTCTGCACATCTCTATAACGAATATTTGGAAGAATGTCATTTTTCAGCAGAATCACTAAAGCCCATATCAGACTACGGCGTGCCGATTGGGATTGAGATTGGATTATAATTGATTATGATGGATTATAATTGATTATGCTTGACAATCAGAGCAAAGTTCACTAAACAATTGAGATCAGTTTTCTCTATTCTAAATTGATTAAATTTCAATCCAATCTCAATCCCAATCCGTAGTTTGGAGCAATACGAATAAAAGTGCAAGAATCAAACTTTATAGAATCACTAAAAAGTCATATAGAGATATACGAAAACTCGTGGATAAATTGTTAATTGATGGAGATAAAACGTACACGTCCGCATTGTAACACGCGATAAATAAATATTGATATTTTCCAGCGAGATCTCTCGCGATTAATGATCATTTTCACGAATTTTACAGTCCGTCTTTGTGTGCCTCGACGACACATACCGTATGTGTCGCATTATTCCTCAAATCGATTAAAAAGGAGCAAAGTTACGGAAGACAGACGCGGGAACGTTCGCCCACGATGATGCCGCGCGCGTTCGAGAATTACGTTCCAAAAATACGACGCTCCCGACTCAAGGGCGTCCACAGGATTTTTTTCAGAGGGGGGGATATGATTAAAAATATGTTACTTTCTAGATTTAGAATACTTATAATTTAAAATTTATACACCTTTTAGTATAGTAAGCTTTCTCACTGCGACAAGATGAGAAAGGTTTCTGCGTTTTTTAATTTATTTTAATTTTTTATTACTTTTAAGTACAAGACTACGGACAATAGAATATCTACCTAAGTCGTGGAGACGCGTTTAGTTTCAACAACTTCCCTGGAACACTTTTTTTATTCGCACAATTTATTGCAATCTCATTTGTAGAAAGCAAAGGCAGGCGTTGATTAAATAAAGTAAAACTGAGATCTTATTTGATTTTTTAATAGCAGGTGAAATGAATTAAATTTAAACAAGGCAGGCATTGAAAAACTAAAATTTTATTAAAATAAAAAAAAATGTATTTTCCTAGGCAAGGTTAGCACAACTTTGTTCTTTCTTTATTTAAAGGGAAAATAAATGCTTCATTTTTTGCTGATTCCAGGGAGGGAGGGCAAGTGCCCCGTCTTGCCCCCCGCTATGGACGCCTATGGCTCCCGTCACGTTTCTGCTCGTCGTTTACGAGGCGCCGAACGGCTCCTCCATTCTGCGCGCGCGCGCACATGTCTTTTGTCACAAATACGAGGATCGAATTGCGAGACGCGAGTCGAATCTTGCTTCGTTTCTCTCTCTTTCTCTCAACGCTTCCGCGATATCTTTTCGATTACGTGAAGAATTCACTCTGCTCGACTCCGACTCCGACTCCGATACTCCGGCCTGCGCCGGCCGGGCGCCCTACTCCGGACTACTCCGGAGTCCGGCTGCACTCGTGCTGCGGCGAAGCCGGCGGAAGAAAACGGAAGCGGGATAGGCGGCCGGGAAGCGGCGTGCGAGCGGTGCGAGCCGAGCGCGCCGATAGAGTCGGTCGACAATGCCGGACGCTCCGATCGATCGGAATTCACGTGTGTCGTAGGCGGCGTTTCGGGTCGGCGTCGGACATCGTCAGGTCGGTTAGTAATTCCGAGTGGTGGAGAGTTGGGAGATAGACGGCGGGAAGGAGAAAGAGAGAGCGAGAAAGAGAGAGTGAGAGAGAGAGAGAAAGAGAGAGAGAGAAGAAGGGAGAGAGGGAGACGGCACGCACGCGCGCGCACGCGATAGCGGCGCGGACGGGCCGGAGGAGCCGGAGACGCGGCACGGATAATATGCGTCGACAACCGGCGACGCCGTCGCCGCACATGCGCGCCCCGACGCGCCCCTGTTCGTTCACCGATTTCGATTTTAGTCACTCCCGGGTTCGGCTTCGGGGAAAATCGTTCCGGTGCAACGGTAGCGTGCGCGCCACGGTTAGCCACGGGGCCACCACCCAATATCGTTTTTCGCGTCTCGCGAACCCGCTACCGACGCTAACGATCTTCCCGAGTTTCTTTCACGCCCGGCGCGCGATAATATCGAAGGGGTGGCGCGTGAGCCGACGATCTTCGCCTGGTGATCTCACGAGGATAAAGTATATCGTAAGAGAACGCCGAACGAGCGTGGAGAGACAGAGGGAAAAAGAGCGAGCGAGAGAGAGAGAGAGAGAGAAAGAGCCAGAGAACGAAAACGAGCGAGAGGGAGAGAGAGAGAGGATAGGCGCGCGGGCGCGGGGCGGACACGCGACCGTCGATCTCTCTACGGTTATCGACAATATCGTCTCGTTATAACCGTCATCATTGTCCGTCGCGAGAAGTGTCCCGTCCCGTCTCGTCCGATCGCTCGGCGAGCAACGCCGTGGTTATCGCGGCGACTAAAACCGGAGGGACAGATACTCGAGAGGTGAGAGAATCGGCGCGATAAAGCGTCGCGTTTCCGCGAATCGATCGGGAGCATACAGTGTGCCGCGCGCGGAACGATATCGAGGATTGTCGGCGATTTCGAACGATCGGTGACGTCGCGCTCTCGCTTTCGCTCTTCACTCTCGCTCTCGCTCGCTCGCTCGCGACGAGGCTTGACTCCGAACCGGAGTAAAGCGAGCCCGGCTTCCGCGCGGCACGGTACGGTGTGTCGCGCGCACTTGTCACAGTCGCCGTTTTATAACCACCGATCCTCCTCGAACGGCGAACGCCGCTGGGTGACGCGAGAGAGAGAGAGAGAGAGAGAGAGAGAGAGAGAGAGAGAGAGAGAAAATGGGTGCGAAACGCCACGCGGAGAGAGAAGTGGGGCGAGGGAACGGGAGGAGGAGGAGGAGGCAACGTGCAGACGATTATCCTCGAGGCATCGGGAGAAAAAGAAAAAAAAGAGATTTACATGGACATTTCCGCGTCCGAATACTCCGAATGCTGGCCTTTCGCGCATATGCGCGCCTAAGGGACGGTCGTGCGCGAAGGGAGGAAAAAAAGGGACACGAATGGGGAAAGATGGCGCGTGAACGGCGTGGAGTAGCCCAGCGGCGTAGCGAGAGCCTCGTGGCGAATTCGGTTGCCTCTTTTGCTCTGCAACCGTACAAGCGATGCATCCTAAGGGCTACTGTACATAAAGCTATTATAAAAATATAAAAATCGTTAAATTTAATTAATTGTAAAACCATTTAGTTTTTATAACAATAATTTTAGTTACATAATTCTTTTTAAATTAAATTTAAATGTCAAAGTAATATCATATTTAATTTTAAATTCAATTAAATATATAAAATTATTTTATTATGTAATTCACGAAAAATTATTTTATTTGTTATAAAGACGTTGTGAAAATGTTGAAGTTTCAAT
>NW_020228181.1:43634-44153 GCF_003070985.1 Temnothorax curvispinosus
CAATATTTTATCAGTCAAAGTGGTTTTACGTTACGTTTTCGCTTGGATATCTTCAAGAATACGGTGGCCTTTAGAATGCAACTGTGGAGTAAAACAGGCAAATCGTATTCGCTATTATTGTATATCCTTATTCCCTTTTTACGGTACGCTTAAACGTGCATCCCTTTTTTCGATTCTTTTCTTCTTGTGATTTACGGGATTTTTTTTTGCGCACGGACGCAAACGGAATAACGAATAGAACGAATATCGCGTATGCGCTTGTTCATTTTGCCGATTTTGCGTCCAAACAATTCGGACAAAGTTATAGAGATTCATCGATTTTTTGTCTTGAGAAAGGAAAGGGAGGCGCGGAACTGTTACATCTTTGCTATGTTCTGGGAGTAACGGCGAATCTTGCTCCAGTTTTCGGATACGTAACTATAAACTCTCGTTTAACCCTTTCGCTACTATGCTGTCGCTGTACGGGATAGCGAGTCACGTGTGTACCTCGTCTTATTATGCAATTTATTGGTTTTTCCA
>NW_020228181.1:54153-70959 GCF_003070985.1 Temnothorax curvispinosus
CTATATTCGCGTTCAGACCCGTATTCTAATAAATACTATTAAATACCCAACATTAAACATTTTGATTCAAACATTCATATTATTTATACATTTATCATACATAATCATTCGCTATATTTTATTTTTATCGGCTATGCGTTACGACCAATAGATTTAAGCGGACGGATCTTTCGTTTATAGAGATTAATAATAATGTAAAATGTTAATAATCCACCGTTAATCCCGTGCGGCGGCGACGTTTCCCATCGAGAACCCCGGCGCACGTGCAACGCCTATTTTAATGCCGCGCGGTGGAGAATCGTGCATTCCCATAAAAAGCGCGGCGATTATCGTCGTTTAGGCGATAAGGAATACTCGCGTGTAGAGCCGTGCCTGCATAAACGGAGATCTGATAAAGGAGGCGCGATGACGGTCTTCGTCGGGGGGAAACGCGACGATTATTAGCTAGGTTCATTTTAAAAAGATTTAAAAAATGTCTGTGACGGGTGACAGGTGACGGGTGACCGACTGCTCGTTCGGGGACGATTTTCGAGCTGTCGGCGAAGACTGTAAAGCGTATAACGGTCGTGACGGCGACCTCCACGGCGGACATTCGGGGGAGCCTGGAGATGAAGCAGGAGCCGGAGGACGAGGAGGACTGCTATCTCGGTGAGTCGAGCATGCCGCCCGCGTCGACGACGCCGCCGCCGCCGCCGCCGCCGACGGCGGCGTTGTTGCCGCCACCGACGTCGTCGTCCTCGTCGTCGTCGTCCGGCCGGTACGCGAGCGTCACGCACCGAGTGCGCTCCCACGCGCGCAGTTTGCGTGCCATGGCGAACCCCAGCGCTGTCTGGGCGCACTTTGACCTGTGTACTAACGATCCGCTGCGCGCCCAGTGCCGCATCTGCGGGGCAGTCGTCGTCAGGGGCGGCGCGAACCCGCGCCAGTGCGGAACCACGAACCTGCACCGGCATCTGAGGGTCCATCACGGAGGCAGGCTGATCGGTAGACGTTATCACGGTAAATACCACATTTAGACGTTTATTTGCAATTTCGGGATTGCGTCTATTAAATTAAAATAGAATTGTAAATGTCAAATTCTCAGACAGCAATTAAGATGTTTAAAAGACATCTGAAAGACTTATTCTTTACGACGTCTTTTCGTCTTTTGGACATGCGTACTGTTCGGGTTAATTGTATGTATTTTACAGCTTTAAACTAACTGATATTTTAATTAAATTAATTCTTTTCAAGTTTTACATCTATTATATGTGTTTATTAATTAAAATATAATCTTAGATATGATCTTTGAATTTTACAACCTTTAATTAAACGAATTAATATTTTAATTCAATTTATTTTCAAGTTTTGCAACTTAATTCTAATTAAACGATTTGAATTCGTCTAACTATTGGTAGGCTTACAATTGGTAACAACAACATGTTGATGCCTCACCATTTGCGCGCACTCTTCATTTCAAATTCTCTCTATTGTATTTTTCACTGAGCATTGCAATAAATTTAATTATTATAAATGACAATCAGCAATAATACAGTAAGAGGCTCGTGATCAGAATTTAATTCTAAATTAATTACCATTAATGTTTAATATTTACGCGTGCCCCGACCCTTTCTGTAACTATTCTTTCAACTCACATATGCCACTAATGACATATTTATTTTTTTTTTTATAGTTCTACAGTCTACATCACACGGAAACGGAAGTACGAAAGCCATAAGGATCGCCACGCAGTCCTTAGTGAGACCTCACATACGTAATATTGCACCGGCGCCCCCGCAACAGCAGTTGCAGCAGCAGCAGCAAGCATCGCAACCAAAGACCCTCGTATTAAAAACTATTCCGTTGAAAGTGAAGCAAGTTGCACCTACGACTATCAAAATGCCATCGCGACAGACTAATCAAGGACCCCATAACGTCGTGCATCAGCAACCTACAGAAGTACGTATATAGCATCCTTTGCAAACGTTGCATCTATTGCAAGAAGAAAATATAATTCCAATACAGATCTTTATCGAGCTCGTCCTTTTCCACGTGTTTCAGGTTTGCTTGAGGTGGAACAGTTATCATAGTAATATGCAAAATAGCTTCCCGTCGTTATTGGACACGGAGCAATTTGTCGACGTGACTTTGGCGTGCGAAGGACGATCCTTGAAGTGTCACAAGATGATTTTATCTTCCTGTAGCGACTACCTGGCAGACCTATTGCGGGAGAATCCATGCCAACACCCCATTATTCTAATGAAGGATCTGAAGTTCTGGGAGGTGGAGGCGTTGGTTAAATTCATGTACCGCGGGGAAGTCAATGTCGCTCACGATAAATTGCCGCAGCTGTTGAACGCCGCCGAAGCGTTGCAAGTGAAGGGACTAGCTGGTCCGAGTCCCTCCCAAGTAAGTCTGATCATCACGGGTTCATTGGTAATTAGATTCGTTAACGTACGAAAGTTTTAAATTTACTTGTACTCTTTTTGTCGATAGAACACAAAGTCACCGCTACTTATACCTCAAACGAAGCCATTGTCGTCTCAACACGTAATTCCTAGAAGTACCACAGAGTCCAAAGAGAATAAAGCATCACCCTCGAGGGTGTCTATGTCTTCTAGTCCTAAGCGTGCGCAAAAGCGACAACAGTCCGAACACATAGAGCCAAGACCTTTTACCAAAATACGTCTGCAGCGGCCCATCACCCCAACGTCGCCATGCGCGACCGTGAAGATGGAGCCTTTAGATATACCTCTTAGCCCAACGGAGATATTTCCGGAGAATAGTGAAGACGCCACGGCTTCCTCGGACTTTGAGAAACTTATGAGTTTGCACGAAGAGGATGACCCAGGTGGCGAGGAAGTTAACGACGGAGACGAGAGACTGCACTTTTGCGAACTGCCAGCTCCGCCGGATTTAAACGATAACGAAGACCAAATGGAGTTTGTACCTACCGATTTCCTAGAGCAACAGCAAGACATTGTCGAAGAGCCAGAATCGAGTTGTAATAAAGATAACAATAAAAAAGAGCCTCCTGATTACGCTTCCGTTGGCGAGGACAATGAAATCGAGCAGAATGAGATACAGCCCTCGAAAGAGAAAAAAGGGACATAGTAAGATATAGAAATGTCTTGTAATCTACGTAACGCGATCGGATTATACTACAAATTTCAATGGAAACTAGTGTAAGAATACCTGCGATTTGTTTTCTTGAAGCTCTCAAGTCAAGAAATGCATTCTTATGACGACAAACTGAACTGGGATAACTCTCACCGGGGAGATGATGTGCACGAGTCAAGTACCAAAACAAAGAGATTGTTATTTTTGGTATCTACGTATTAAGAATATTTTACCGTATTGAGATCGTATTGAGAAAATTTTACCTTTTTATTTTAGTCTTGCTGTTAATCAGAGATCTCTAATCCAAGATTAATATCTTACTATTATGTAGAGTCTGGAGAACTTTGAGGAAGGTACAACAAGAGATATTTCCGCTAGTCCAGCGCGTCTTTTTTCGCAACGTAAATATTTATTTAAATATCTTCTACGTGTATTAACTTCGTATGTATACAAATACGAGCGTCTGATATAGATCACCCATTTTATATAAAAATTAATAACGTAATGTCCGCGGTTATAACAAAGTAGGTATTCGATTGTCTTATCGGCGGATATGATAAATTTTATGTTGTAAAAGTCTAAATTTTGTAGACTCTAGAGTTGTGTCATGTAACTTATTTTGTTTACGAAAGTGATAGAGTTGTATCATGTACCGTTTCGTTGCGAGTTGTAATTATTTATTCATCGGGTATGTGTCGAGCTATAAATTGTCATCGTCGGTACGCGCGTTGTACATACCCGATTGGTAGGTGTAGATTGTAACGCGTGATGATACGTCTAAAAAATAAACGGTTACTGTAACACGCGGTGTACCGAATATACAAAAATTTTCATCGTACGTATAAGAACATTTTTTCCGAAAAGAGACATAGGTTTTATGCGAGGGAAAATGTGAATGTATATTAAAAATGTAAGCTTTTCCTTGTTCGTTGACGCGTCGATAGATGTGAATGTGACATCTTTGATAATCGACCTAGAAAATAAAATGCTGATCGAAGAAAATTTTGAAAATCGAATCTCGAGACTCCTATAAATATACGCTTTTCCTTGAACATTTTGTCTCGCGATATCATGTGATATACATATACAGGGTGTCCTATCTAAAGTGTTAGAAGCTATTTTCTCCGCCATTGCTAGAGATATTAACATGAGTTTTTTTTTGCGTTAAATGAGATAGGTTGGTTGACAATTTGATGGATAAAAAAATGTTGGAAGCAGCCCCTGAGGGGCAAAATAGAGGGCCTCTTCATTCTTTTTACTGGGACGCGGTATAAACTCTTTTAAATATTCAAATAGCTCTTGTCAAGCCTGATAATATTTATCTGAAATATTTTTTCCTCTTACGCATAGTTAACAATAGTTAACAATAGTTTACGCACGAGTTACAACAAAAAAATGTCATCTGTTGAATTTTTTTTAAATGTTCAAAGAGGTGTCCATTTACTTCCAGACATTTTAATAGTTTTTTTTGATAGATATTTTCCCTGACATCTGATAGCAATTGTGGAATTACGGATGTGCATATTTCACGAATTTTTCTCTTCATGTCCTTTCATCGTGGGAACCGTAGTTATCACTTTATTTTTAATAAAAACAAGAAATCTAATAAAGCGAGATCTGGTGTATGTAATATATACATATACAATATATGGAAATATTTTGCTGAAGTACTATGAAGTCAATGAAAAGTGAAATAAAAGTTATTGAAAAATTACTGAATATATTTCAAAATAAATCATAATTGTCCTTGTGAAATGTAATTAATATTATGAAATATAAAGAAAGAGTTAAATTATACTGTGTTGAAAAATAATAATAATTTTCTGAAATATTAGATATCATGAAATTAACTGAATTTTTACTGAAATATGGATGGAATAATAAAGAAATGGGGTCAATTGAGAAAGAATTTCAAATACATTTTAATAAAATTTTATTTTATTACATTTTCAGTAAAATATTTCCATCAGTGTTTATGAGTTTATTTTTCATTCTTTTTAGAAAAAAATAAATGTTATTTTAAAAAAACTTTAGTTTAATGGAGTATATATACCTATATGTACATATATATATATATATACCTATAACACATGATATATACATATATAATATATACATACTATGTGATATGTGTTTTATATATACATACTACATTAAATACATATATATATTCATAGGCTGCATTCGAGGAGCGCGCTATTAGCGCTATTGCATCATTCTGTCTTTATCGCTCATCAGGTGTAAAACAAGGATAGAACAAGCAAATAGCGCTAATAGCGCGCTCCCCGAATCCAGCCATAGATTCACGTATGTGTATGTATATGAATGTATGTATATCACTGATGTATATATAACGCGATGTAAATACAGCGTAAGTTGACGCGCGAAACGCCAGACGGCGCCAGACGTCCACATTCACCCCTCCCCTCGCCAAACTGTCAAATCGACGAGCGTTGTTTGTATACGAAATTTATCTCGGGTGTTTGGCGTCGCTGACAAACCCGAGTGTCCCGATCGAGGTAGCCTGGTTCACGATCAGGTTCGTAACGGCGCGCTTTTCTTGACGTCTTCCTCTTGCGAACGGGCGAGCGACGACCGGCACGGGTCGTTCCGCGTCGTCGATGATCTCTCGTTACCGCGATCGACCACGGCTTGGCCGCTGTCCCTCGAGTTTACCTGTTCCTGTTTTTTTCGTCTACCTATACCTACGTATCCATCCTCTTGTATACGACGCGAATATTATCAGTCGCACGACCGGTTGCTTTCCGTCTCGACGTCTCGTTGCTCTCCTCGAGGGCACGTCGTCGCGGCGTTCTCGTACGTAAGGGCGCGCGAGGGCCGCGAGCCAGAGACCTGCTGCCCTCTCGTCTCCCTTAACCTATATTAGAGGATCAATGACTGAACGTTGTGCGTACGCGCGAGGGAACGCTCCGTCGCAGCAATCAGCACCCGCTTGAACCGCGCGATCGTGCCCCGTGCCCTCGAGAAACGGTCTCGCACGCGGAGACGATCGGCTCGCTCCCTCCATGGGCGCGCGGATCCGGACGTTGTCGATATTCGTTGAATATTCTTAGCGTTGCCGAGGTATACGTATTAAACGAGCTTCACAATTTGCAGGATGAGTCGTACGATGGATGAGAAGGAGGAACTGGTGAAGAAGGCCTTATTTAGTTTCGTTAGGAAGCAGGTGCCCACCGCTCAACTGAGGTACAAACTCCCTTCGTTTTCGTCTTTAATTTCTATATTTAATACTGCGACTGTGTCGGGGATATTAATACTCTCACTGCCACGTGTATCATTTATACACCTAGAATCTAACTAGGCAGGCCAAGTGTTTCTTAAATAATACACCAGGTCAAAAGTTGTAAAAAAACATAAGAAATATAAAAGCATAAATACTGTAAGAATCGGTTGCAATAAAATACAGCAACTAGTAAAAAAAACAGCCTTGGCCTGAGGATGTAGTTTTCTTTTACTCTGCTTGGCAGTGAAAGTGTTAATATAAAATTATTTAATCCAATGTAAATGGCAAAATCAAGCTAAAGTCGCTTGGCGTACTTTGAATGTGTTAATAAATGAGTAAATCTTCTCATTTTAGCTTAATAGACGACATTGTACTCAGTTATGTAGTGAGTATGGTGGAAGAAAGCGCATTGGAGGAGAATCTAGACGTAGATGGACTATGCGAAATGGTGTCTGCTTGTTTACCCGAGTTTTCCACTATCGAGAAGGAGGCTGTGTCAAAATGGTTGCTCGACGTGGAAAGCAAATTGAAGCAGGAGAGTAAGGAGAACGAGAATTGCCAGTCTCACAGCGATCCGCTGAATCACATCAGCCTGGCTGCTCTCTTGCCAGCCGGCACGCAGAGAATGCGGGTCCATCATCTCTCAGAAACGAGCGACGCTGGAAGCGATTCAAGTGGGGAATATTTTTCGGAAGTAAGAAAAATACCGAGCGACACGTGCAGCCTTAACCCCTTGTGTACATCATGTTTCTCGAGTGGTCTTAAAATACCAAAAACAAAAGATTCTTGGAAATTAATGAGTTTATATAGAGGAGTTATATAGAGTGCTGATAACGACTTTCAAGTCAAATTTTTGTCCTAACATCTCTTTATGACTGTTTAAACATTTTTTTCAAATGTTTTTTTCAAATTTTTTTCAAAATGATTTAAAAATCATGTTTAGCACACCCAAAAACTCCTAAGTGTACTTTATTTCAGTCATTAATTTATTGTAAAACTTCATATAACAAAATATCTCATGACGAGAATATTCGAGTATTCTCATTTTTTTGATAACCATATTTTTTTTCTAAGGCAACATTTTGCAAATTAGACTCAAAAGTCGTGTTCAGCACACCCAAAAAGTCTTAGTTACTTTGCTTCAGTGATAAAAACATTTAGTGGCTCTAATATAACAAAATATTTCGTGACGAGAAAATGTATTTTCATGGGATTGAACGCAAAATTCAAAACGACGAGACGTCTCAAGGAAATTAAGCGCCTTTGAACATCTATTATAGCCTTACCTTTCTAGGAATCCTCCTGGCATCAGGTGGCCCTGCTGCAAGAGATGTTTCCGGCAGCGAGTCCTGCCGAAGCAAGGCACTGTTTAGCGGTAGCCGGAGGTGATATAGCGAAAGCCGCGCAGCTCGCGTTACATCGTCAAGAGGCAGGTCAAAGCATCGTGAGCAACCTTACGTTTCTAACGGTGAGATTTCATCAACGACGATTTCATTCGATCTTATGAAAGTGACTTACGAGATTTATTATGACGTTCGCTCGTTTCAGCCCAACGGTCGTAACAAAGCGAGGTTGAACGACGAGGAGTTGAAATCTCGTATCATAGCACGATACAGTTACGTCGACAGGGACGACGATTGCCGTGAGCACCGTCCAGTCGCGCCGAAAACGGAGCCCAAGAAGCTGGTACGGTATCTTGACAATAAGATCGTAAGTGTGAAGGGTGAACGTTATACGGAAGTACGAAGGGGCGGCGAGGACGAGGATGGTAACGAAGGCAGTCGGAAGAGAGGCCATTGCCGTCCGTAACCAGTCCCTTTGCCTCCACCCCCCGATCCACCCCCCTGGAGGCATTTGCGAGATTTTCGATTGAATCTTTAACTTAGATCATTTCCATCTTACTCGTATATAAAGGTATAGACGAAATATCGAATTTAAAGGCGTTGCATTTCCGTTGGCGTTTCACCTTTACGTAAATGCAGTCTGCACAACTCTCGGAATCTCTTTCATGTAACGTTAACTTATCGCCATTACGTGGCTATAGTAATAGTCAGTTTTTTACGTTATTCGTTCGAATTTATTCTCGGGTAATCTTTTACTGGATATCTCTAATATTTTATTTCGTGGAATAGACCGTAGCTTTACGATCGAGCGTGCAATGGCCGTTTTAAGTGAATATTCGTATTCGTAGTTTGAATATACGGAATTACACAAATGCGTTAGTAATCGCTGTTAGTATCGAAATATAGTTACTAAAGACTTGTGAGGAACAACTTATTTTAGCTTAATAAATATATAATAAATCGATTACAATTAATTATTTAAGATTAAGGCGTTTCTCAGCTTCCACAGTCAAATATTCTTTTATTAAGTATTTATCCGACTCGTTATTAATTTTATATAGTTTAAGATTTGATTGTAAAAGTGATACAGATTTGATTTAGACAGTGATGATTTGTGAACTGTATGTTATGTAAAAAAATACAGAAATGTTTTATTATTTAAGTGCGCTGGCTATTGTAAACTCGGCATTTGACTTAACATCCATTCCTCTTATTTTACTCTGATAATAGTCATGTTACATTTTTCAAGTTTATTTATTTTATATAGAATTAAGGGTATTCTTACGTAAGAATGATTCTTCAGAAACAGAAGATTCGAATTTTTTTTTTTATAAACGATCCATTTTTTTTTGAATGGAAAATATTCTTTCTTCTCGTGGCATTACAATGTATGCAGCGATTTTATATAATTTGTATTAAATGGTAAGAACATCCAGTCCATTATTCAAGTACTCTGTTTCTGGTGGAACACTGTATATATAGCGTCGAATAGAATTATTTAATTGCATTATTACTTTGTAAATGTGTGCGAAGAACCTTTAATGTGTATACTTTTAACGACGCAATTGCTTTATTTATGTTATGTGAATCTTGTGAAAAAAACAATTGTTTTATATTTTACGTCTGCATTGATAGCGGAGCGATGAGTGAGCGAGAGGTGATTTATGAAAATATACCTGAAAATATATTTAGCCAAATAGCATCATTGTCATGGTAGCAAACTGATCCTTTTTCAACTGCACTATAGGAAAATGTACTATATATTAGACGATAAAACGAGAATTTTTATCCGCACGTTTATTCAGGAGTCCAGAAATAATTGTTCAACAATTTAGTAAGTCAATACTGTTCTAGTGATGTAAGGAAACAATTGCCGCGAGCGAGAATGTACGTATAATTATCGTTTGTCGAATAATCAAAAATCGGAAGGATATAAATTGTAAAAAATTATTTGACAGGTGCATCTACAGCACCCATGCATCTGTGTCAAATGAAAGCATTGATATATATTGCTGAAACATTTCGAAATATTTCAAATAATATAGATTTCGAATAATGTATTAATATTTGTAGTATACGTACGTAGAGATGAACGCGAAAACAGTCGCTAGAAAATATTCACTCTTTAGGGATGAAGTCTGCTTAAAACCGCCATACGATTTGCCAGTATTATTATCCTATTGTCGCTGTCGCAGACTTTAAAGTGTAGTGCAAATATAATCATTAAAACGTTAGAAAGTCGTGTATAGAATGATATAAACTTGATACTTATTTCAGAATTCGTTATCTCGACGATGCTCGCCGTATAGATGGAATTGCTTCCGAACGCTGTAACTGCGAGACGCGATGTAAATCGAGACGTCTATTCGTTCTACATTAAATTTTCTTTGCCTTAATATTATAAAGTTGGTTGTAATCGCTTTGCAAATCGAGGAAGCGATTTGTACTGTACTTGCTTAAAAACATTTGTGTGAAATAGGGGAACGTAACTTGTGAAAGAAACTTACAAAATTATTTATTATTTGCTTATCATCAGTTCGAGAATTTTGTATTTTTCTTTTTTTTTTTTTTAAATCTTGGATTGCTATTCTACGTAATCGATCTTTTTACGATATATAGTCGAATTTACTTCGTAAACATATGAATGTAATGCAATTCAAATACAATACATGTCTTATAATGGGTCGACTCTTGCCATAGGTGATATCGTGCTACGATTGATAATTGTGTATTCATCGTGGATACATATTTGCTGAAAACTATGTATTCCATCGCCGATTAAATCTAAATTGTACCAATTCTATCTATAGATTTTAGGAACGATTCCATAAAACTGCTAAAGGGGATATGGTGAAAAAAAGAAATAGCAAGATGAATGACAAAATGGATCACTTTAGTTTTAAGCGAATTTTCCACGTGTCCTTCTGTGTTGCATATAAATAAGCATTGTGGCTATTAATTTTTAACTCGTTATAGAACTCTATGTGAACTCTTGAAGTTGTGTGAAAGTAAGATGTAACGATTGTAATTATAATTGTACTTGCCTTTTAATATGCTCTAATCACATCATGTCTTAGATCGCAATTAAAAATGTTGATAACACGGATTCTTTCTCTTTGTGACAATCTTTTTGACAATTGCCAGCGATTATAGTGACATGTAAAACACTACATGTAATTTTTGAGAATACTTTTATTTTCCTTCTTATGGCTTTTTGGATCGGAGGGGGAAAGGTAGCGCGAATTATGGCGAATATATAAAAATATGTAATTAGGATTGTTATATCCAGCAGCGCGGCGATACAGAACTCTGAGGCCTTAAGGACGGTTTAAAAAAAAGTCGATATCAGAATGTTTCATTTTTTAACTTGTACATTTGCGCAACATACGTCATGTCTTTCAATCTGTATCCACATTGTGTACAAAGAGAAGAAATTTCACATCCGATTTTTTTAAATATATACTAGCATCATTATTTTTTCGTATAACTCGTTAACGGAAACAACATTTGTCTAATGTGAGTTCCATCATTTTTTTAAGATCTAATTGACCGTGTGATATTCATCTCTTTTTTTTTATTTATCAATAAATACGACACGAGCATTATAAACGTTCATACTTTTCAGTACACAGTACACACTCTTCACAATACACTCTTATACTTGCAATTAAGTATCGGAGTATCACGCTTATAAATTGTCAAACTTTTATACATAATAAGTACGATATAGTTTCAATCAGCCAGTATTTTACGTATAAAGTTCAAACATAAGAAACATTTGTATTTCCTTCCGAATAATTGTGAATACGATCGTATTACGACGATCAATAAAAACATCTCGTAAGAAGTATCAAGATGACATATGGCAGAGTTGAAATAAAACATCCTCCATCCATAATAGTAAGATTTATTTATTATCAATGTTTTAAACTAAATTTTCTTGCAAACTCTTATTCGATGTGTGTTCGTGTACATGTAAACTTAAAATATAAAACTTCCTAAGTGCGCACATCTTTTTGTCCGAAACGCTATGGGATTTTGTGTTAAAAAAAAAACTGCAATTTTCGATTGATGGAGCAGCAATTTTTCTTATTTTTCTTATTGAAACTAATCCATGACGGTGTTTGAAACTAACGTGGAAGAATAGTGCGTTACGGAGTAATATTTGGCTATAAAATAGATCAGCATATATATCGTTTATACGATACACCACAATAATACTTCGATTTTATTTTAAAGATTGTTATAAAAAAATTTTCGTAGCAACGTAACATAATATGTCAATGGGACACTACAAGTTAGTAAAAGATTTGAGTTAACAAAATTTATATCTCAATTTGACAGATATTTGACATACAGGATGATGTCGAATTCTAAAGTTTGTTGAAGCGAGAAAGGAAAAACATTTTAATAACAAACTTATTCGGTAAGTCCGGAAAAATAAATAGTGTACTTGATCTTACGTTTCTCTTTCTCTATTTCTCTCTCTCTCTCTCTCTCTCTCTCTCTTTCTCTCTCATCTCAGTGGCCAGGCATCCATGAGCACATGAAAAAACACTCGCGATATAAAGTTCTGCCTAAGTCCATCGGGAAGTATTGCATAGCTATCGATGATTCTGCAGCATAAATCTAGTTTTCGCAGTTACGCGAGTACGTTTTCAGAGATCAATTGCGATAAATGATTTAAAGTTCGTGTCATTACAAACGATTCGATGAAGCCTGATGAACTTGGCAGTCGTTATCTAAAGAATGTATTTCGTTTACAATGGAATATGAAACAGTAGGAGTATGTCTGCATATGAAAATGAGTAAATTTGTAAATATAGAAAAATGCGCCTTGTGTGTGAATACCCGTGGTCCGTATTTTCAGTCATATTTAACGCGCAAGAGTGAAAAGTGTCCTAAGTGAAAAAAAGTCCGGAGTGAGGCTAGCCGAATGCACTTAATCGTTTACTTCTTCTTTTTCCGCGGTTTATCCTGCGGCGCCGGCAAGTTCTCCTTTCGTTTCGACGTCGGCTTCGTACCTATGTTGCTGCCCTTCTTTCGCCTCTCCTGCCTCTCGCGCTCCTCGAGCTCTTGATTCTCGCGTTCTATCAGGGTTATCAGGGTGTTGCAGCGACGCTGCAGCTCTAACGCGGTGCGGGATTTGACGAACCAGTCGAAACGGAACTGCGGCGCCGACCTCACCGTGGCGCGCAGCTCCTCGTACACGTTCTCCTTGTCGAATCCGAGCTTGTGCAGCATGCAAACGAGAAATCTGTCCTCCTCCTCGGTGTAATTCTTGCCCTTATTCGTACCGTAGGCTATCCTAAGCTGGTGGAAGGGCGCGCGGTATCTGGCCATTTTCGCGTCCAATGCCTTCTTGATGCCGGCGCGCCTCTGTATCTTGGCCTCGCCACGCTCGATCTGCGCCATCACGCGATCTATATCCTGAAGCTCGTGGCAACGTTCCCAGAAAACGGCCGAATACTCCATAACTTCCTCCGGCGTCTTTCCCTCGACCTCCTTTGCTATGTTCTCAATGTCATCGCGACCATACTTCTCATTCGCCTTGATGAACTGATTGAAGTCCCGTTTGGTCCAGTTGGTGAAGCCTTGAAGCAACAACTTCTCCTTCTCGGCGACCTCCTCGTCGGTGAGCGGCTGAGCATCGTCGATCTTGCGCTGTTCCTCCTTCTGAATTCGGGCGGCGTCCGATCCGAGCTCAGGGTTCTTCGGAACCTTGTAGCCGACCGTCTGTCTAAAATAGTAAATCTCCTGATCTAGCAGCTCGAAAAGTCGCGGCGGGAAGAACTGAAAGTCCTGTACTATCGGCTGCTTCGGCGGTCTCGGCGCTTTTGGCGCTTTTGGCTCCGAGACTCTCAACGCTTCTCTGAAATAAGCGTCGACGGCGTAATTGGCTTTACGTTCGCGTTTCGGCGGCTCGATCCAGTTGCCGATTCCAAGGATCTTTTGTTTCTCGCGGTAATCTTCGCCCTCGAACTGGTACACGGAGTCCGTCGGTGCGTCGACGGTGAAATTGCGCAACGAGGACTCGCCAAGGCTCTCTAGTTTCTGCTTCATCTCCTCCGTTTTCGCCTCGCCCTTCTGCAATATCGTGTCTATGTCCTCGTCGGTAATGGCGCTGTCCTTTGACGCGAACACCTCGTTCGCCCCGTGTCTGATCATATTCAGCATCTCGTCCTTGTTCAACGCCGTCTGCTTGGCATCGACTAGCCGTCCCTGTTGAATAACGAGCTTATCCAAGCGCAACTTTACCTCGGCTCGCTCGACGATCTTCTCCTCCACCGTGTTCTCCGTGATGAACCTGAAAACTCGCACCTGCTTCTGTTGGCCTATACGATGCGCACGATCCATCGCCTGCAAGTCCATCTGGGGATTCCAATCGGAGTCGTAAATGATGACCACATCGGCGGTCGCCAAGTTGATGCCCAGACCGCCGGCCCGAGTTGACAGCATGAAAATGAACTTCTCGCTTTCGGGTGCGTTGTACTCGTTTATCTGCCGCTGACGATCCTCGTGAGCGGTGTTGCCGTCGAGTCGACAATACTGGAAGCACCTCCAGTGGCAATAGTCCTCCAGAATATCCAGCATTCTCGTCATCTGACTGAATATCAGGACCCGCGACTCTTGCTGCTGCAGTTTCGGCAACAATTTATCGAGTATCACCATCTTGCCGCAGTTGTAGACGAGATGCTCGTCGGTGGTGTACGGCGGCCCGGGTTCAGCGCCGTCGAACAAGTACGGATGATTGCAGCACTTCCGCAGCTGCATCAAAATGTTCTGCAGCCTCATCTTCTCTATCTTACCTGCGCCATTCACGATATCTATATCCTTCATCAGCACTTTGGTATACCATTCTCGTTGCATCTTACTCAAACCGATGTACACCTTGATCTCTTTCTTGGGCTTGAGTCCCTTCTCCACCTCGGACTTCAAGCGTCTCAGAAGGAACGGTCTTAGAACAGCGTGCAGTCTCTCGACTAAGGAATTGTCACCTAGAAAACTATTTGTGTTAAACCATGAGTCAAAGTCATCAGAACTGTTGAATACATCCGGTAGAAGGAAATTCAACAAAGACCACAGCTCGTGGAGATTATTCTGTAGCGGCGTGCCTGTCAGAAGGAGCCGATTGGTGGTCTTGAATTCTCTGAGGATCTCCGACAGCTTCGACTTCTCGTTCTTTATTCTGTGAGCCTCGTCTATCACCATGTAGCGCCAGTTGAACTTCTTGAATACAGATTTCTCCTTGATGACCATCTCGTAAGACGTCACGCACACGTCCCACTCTCCGGGCATCATCACGTCCCTGATGAAGGTATTTCTGGTCTCCGCGTCACCGATGAGGCAGACGGCTCGAAGGCTGGGACACCACTTCTTAAACTCGTTCATCCAATTGGCCAGCGTTGATTTTGGCACAATAACGATGTGAGGTCCGGGAATATTTCGGAAGTGCTTCATGTATCCCAGCAGGGAGATGGTCTGCAGCGTCTTGCCGAGGCCCATCTCGTCCGCCAGGATACCGTTTATACCGTGCTCGTAGAGCGATATCATCCAATTCAAGCCGCGTATCTGATAGTCGCGCAACTCACCGGACTTGATGTAGTGAGGGGACGATTCGAAGCGCGTCGTGGGCGCCACGCTGGCGTTGCTCTCCGCGAGCAGCTCCTCGTCCTCCTCCTGCTCCGTTTTACGATGCCTGTGATCGACGGGGTCAGGTTTCGGGATCTCCGGCTGTTTCCTGGGCCTGCCGGCCTTGATCTTCAACGGACTAGCCTTGTCCTTCTGATTGTTCGTCATGAAGTGCGAGAATATCTCGGTTTGCTTCAGCAGGTAATCGAAACGCTTGCTACGGTCCGTCTCGAGCTTCGTCTCGAAGTCGCCGCCCCCCCTCGACGACGTCGTCTCCGCCGAGGACCCGTTCGAGTTGTCCCCGGTGTCGCCGGTGTCCGCGTTCTCGTCTGGCTTGGACATCTTAGGGCCCCGCGGATCGCGGATCTACACACGCACAGCTTATACGTAAACCGCCTCTCTAAACGCTTCGCCGATCACGTAATACTCGCGTCGAGAGCACAGACTGTACGTTCCGTTTGTATACGTATCACCGATCACCACCTCGCTGGCCGTTTACGGTTGCCGCCGACACATCGAAAGCGATTCAACACAATTCAACACACCGTAACGCAAACACCGCGTCAAACACCGCCGTGCATCGCCATTGACGCCATGTTGCGCCGGATTTTCCCACGCATGCGCGGGCCGCGGCGCGATAGCGCGGCACATGAGCGTATACGATACAGTGCAGTACAGTGGGAAGTGTGGAAAGTAGTGCCGCGGGGCCCAGTCGCATGAGCGAAACAAATTTCTGTTAATTAAATAATATAGTTTCCAATAAAATTAAGGTTACAGTTTACAATAAGTTGAATACAAATAACAATCAAAGATTTTATACTTGTGTCTTGTGTTTATAATAAAATTAGAGATAATATAAAAAAAAATTAGCAGTTTATTATAACACTTATTTTTAGTAAAATATTCGTAATAAATTACGGTAATAACAAAAGTACTTATACTCATAACAAAATTATAGATAATATTATAGTAAAATAAAATATATATCAAAGATATTGTTATATTAAATTACAAATAATAAAAAGTTATTTGCGGATTTGTTCATGGATATGCAATGTTTCTGTTCGTAGAAGATATCGATCTATTTCTAATTTTATTATATTTCTTAGTCTTTTCTACCCCTATTTCATATATAATTTTTTAAGATTTGGTTGATTAGACCCAGCTTTATACGCGATCAAAGATCTATAACTTTGTATGTGCAGATTTGATGTCCGTGTTTGCTCTAACTTCGCATATAAAGCTAAGTCTAATCAACCGAATTTAAAAGAATTATATATGAATTATATTTTTCAGTCTTTTCTACCCCTATTTCATATATAATTTTAATGTATGCTAAGTAGCGGAGCACCTCGCGAGGTAGAGGAGTGTTTCGCGAGGCAAGGGAAGCACCTCGCGAGGCAAAGGAGCGCCTCGCGAGGTAGAGGAGCGCCAAAGAGCCATAATTTTGATCGCATATAAAGCTAAGTCTAATCAACCAAATTTAAA
>NW_020228181.1:71059-71457 GCF_003070985.1 Temnothorax curvispinosus
ATAAAGCTAAGTCTAATCAACCGAATTTAAAAAAATTATATGTGTATTATATTTTTCGGTCCTTTCTACTCCTATTTCATATATAATTTTTATGTATGCTGAGTAGCGGAGCACCTCGCGAGGTAGAGGAGTGTTTCGCGAGGCAAGGGAAGCACCTCGCGAAGCAAAGAAGCGCCTCGCGAGGTAGAGGAGCGCCAAAAAGCCATAATTTTGATCGCATATAAAGCTAAGTCTAATCAACCGAATTTAAAAGAATTATAAATGAATTATATTTTTCAGTCTTTTCTACCCCTATTTCATATATAATTTTTATGTATGCTACTTAGTTTTATATGCGATCAAAGTTATGGATCTTTGATCGCGTATAAAGCTGGGTCTAATCAACCAAATGTTAAAAA
>NW_020228182.1:0-3376 GCF_003070985.1 Temnothorax curvispinosus
TATGCTGTTGCAATAGTATCTCAAATTTTTTAAATATATTTATGTATGAAAGCTCCAAGGAGATATATATATACACAAGTATCAAAATGGGGGTATTATTGGAACAGCATATTCTTGAGACAAATACTATTTTTTCCTTCGACAAATAATTATCAAGATATTGTAAGCTAAACATTTAAAAAATTTAATTTAGGTCGTACTGGGCCCAACACGGATGCTTGACCCAAAATCTAATAAGATTGTTTATTGGCCCCTTCTAAACTGTTCAACTTTTATCTGAAACATTTTTCCATTGAACCAATACTTTCTGAAATAAATGACGGAGATAATTGGCACTTAAATTGAAATCACCCTGTGATATATATATATTTTGTATGTAGTCTACTATGTAACACAATAATTAACATTTTTTAAATATATTTTGTAATACGGAAAGCTGTTTTTTAAAAAACAGCTTTTTAAATTTATCTAAAGTTTATTGACAGTAAAACCATATGATAATAAAATATATATGTAACATTCACAAATTATAAACTCAGATATTTAACATGTATATACCATTACTTGTATATTTTAATGCTACGTATAAAAGAAATATAAAACATAATTTTTTTTTACAGATGTACTTGTCTTTTAGAAGCTGTATTGTTATAGAGAAAAATATTTTTGAAATCATTTTGCAATATTTTGCAAAAAAATATCATATAAAATTAAAAATTTTTTTCGAAACACCCGAAAAAGTTTACTGTTATAATTGTTGGTTGTTTAAAATTACAATAGTTCTGATTTTTCTTATTAACGATGTATTATTGACATCAAATTCTATATAAAACTGTCTATCTAGACTAAAATAACTATCAAGTAAGACAAATAAAATTTCCATTCTAAATTTTATTCTCGATAATGTAATAATGATTCTATATGTATATTATTATCATTATAGCTTCTTAACTGTACATAATAATAATACATCTCAAAATTATCTCAAGAGACTATGATTGAAATTGATCTCACGAAGCGTAAAACATCGTGC
Source organism: Temnothorax curvispinosus (assembly GCF_003070985.1). Lineage (NCBI taxonomy): Eukaryota > Metazoa > Arthropoda > Insecta > Hymenoptera > Formicidae > Temnothorax > Temnothorax curvispinosus. Next base: position 1,034 of record NW_020228182.1, read on the forward strand.
ATTGTATAACATACATGTTCCAAAATACAAACACCTGTAAAATAATCATATTTTATATTTTTATTTGCAAGAATAAAATAACAATGAAAATTTCTCCAATATATCTCACTGATTTTAAGGTAGTACATCCGTAAACTCATTTTTTAGGAATCTTGTAAAATTTAGACAGCATATTAACGTAAATATGTTCTACACACATGTACAATGTAAATAAAAGTTAGCTTTTTTTACATACATGTATTTAATGAAAAACTAGATGATAAAAGAACTTGCAAGAATATGACAGCTAATCTTTAAGGATGTATAATAGTATACATTAGTGTGTGTATATAAGGATAAAGAATTTTACTTTATATACCCCAAGGGGCCTTAAAGGGCGTTTTTGAAGGGACGTACCCAACCCTAACCTCCAATTCATCCTACTACCTTACTGTTTCCTACTTTCCTACTTTGGACCAACGGTTTAACGTCTCTTCCGAAAGACGGAGCCCAGTTTTCTCCGCATCTGCACGGAGGGGTGCGGTTTTTTCGGAAAAAACTTTTCCATGATTCATGGCTCTAGTGGACTCGAACCTGGTTCCTCAGATTACGAGTCTGGCGCTCTACCACTAGACCACACCGCCGCCCTCATTAGTGTGTGTATATATATGTACATATATATACATATGAGATTTACACACATCCGTAACACGGACAATCCCAGCCAAATACCACAATGTCATTTATCTGTAATTAACTTTTTAACAGTATCGTCACGGACAAACTACCTTAAAAATGTTCCAAATGATATCGAAGTATCGAGACGGTAATTTTATATGTATTATGTTACATACCTTTAGACACCGTAAACACACGTGTTGCGTCAAATTCCAGAAACAATCCTATAAGTACATAAGTATTTAATATTTTTCATAATTATACGCAAAAAGGGACAACAAACACTCTACTTACAAATTAGAATACCAATTGCTTCTTTTGTTTGCTTCGTTATGAATCCTTGCTCAATTCACGGATTCGCATCGCGTCATTGACATGTTACTGACATAAAATGTCAAGACTAGAATCACGAACATAATAAATCATGATAATCGCGCAAACTATCCCTGTCGGTAATCCTAGTTTGTTGATAATCGCGAATCGACGTATCGATAAACAGTATGTTAAGTATGTATTAGCAATCTTATGATACATAATTGTGGAAAAAAAAGAATTAATTATAAGATATTACAGCACCGCAAGATCCCATACTGGAAGTAGCCTGCTTACGTTTTTCTTTGTGCGTTGGCTTACGTGTCGCGTAACGCAAGACGTGTACTTGGCGCGAAACACTACCGTGTCTCTCTTGATTTTACAAAATTGCGAGATTTGAGTCCAAAAGAAGAGGGGGAGGGAGAAGGTAGTGAAAAATATCAAAAATGCAAATGATTCACTGCAATTGCTTGTATGTAAGATCAAAATATTATCGATTTAGCTACGAATGAAAACAAAAATTTTTTTTTAAAAGACCAAAAATGGATTGCATAGGGTATCATTGTAGCGCCCAATACTAAAGAAATGTATGATAAATGAAAAAAAGTTGTAATAACGAAGAGGCTGAATATGAATATAAAAATTATTCTAAACTACTGCAAAAAGTTATTGATAGAGCCAATTTGTCATGCGATAAGAATTAATGACGTTGAAGAAAGATGTAATAATAGTAAGTCTCTTTGGAATTATGGTTCGAGAGAAACAAAACAAAGGGAAATCTAAATCGAGTGGTATATGTACAGTCAAATTAAAACCGAAAGGAAAGTTATTGATGATCCTATAAAACTTAGGGTGCAATCTCATTAAGGTGTGATTTCAATGACGCTAGAAACCAGCGGCAGCGTCAAGAAAATGTAGTGGGGGAAGAAGTTTCGTTGAATTTTGCGGTACGCTAAAAAGTTGAGACGGTTTGAACTTCAAGACCCCACTACATTTTCTTGACGCCGCCGCGCTGGTTTCTAGCGTCAATAAAATCGCACCTTTATTATTGAGCACGGATCGAAATGACGGATCGGATTCTGCTAGGAAATTCTAGTGAATTTTTGATCCCGCTATTCTTTCCGATCGGGCAGGTGTTTCTGCCCGCGCAAGGTTTAAAACGCCGTTGTATTGAAAAAATAATATCATCAATAATAACAACAAGCTACAATTCTACAAGATGAGTACCAACAATCATAGAAAAGGGCCGGTAATAATAATTTTAAATATAGGTTATATGATTATAGTTTTGTTTGTTTACCAAAGAAAACCTGAAATTGACACCTGTATTGACAAAATCTGTGGACATGTCGACAAACCACATGATAGTAATAC
>NW_020228183.1:0-1006 GCF_003070985.1 Temnothorax curvispinosus
TTAAAACTCAGTGTTTCCTTCACCGCCATAGCCCACGATCTATACGGGTTGTGTACAATATTAAATTTTATATTATAGTAAACCCTAAATAATATATATTGTAATATAAAATACTATATTATTTAATATAAAATAATGTTATAATGATGTGTAATATATAATATATACATATATGTATACATATATATATAACACTTATATATATATATATTAATTATATATATATATATATATATATATATATATATATATATAATACAATAAGTGCTGAATATAATCACGTAATATACTTACTTTTTTACATTCTTTTTGATATATGATAATACAATGTATAACCAAAATATTATATATTTTTATATTATTTATTGTAGTGTGCTTAAGTAAACATATTATTCACAATAACTTATAATAATTTTTACAATATAATATACATCATATTATTAAAAATATATGGTATTGTGTACAAAACTTTGTACAAAGCTCTTTTTAATAATTAAATATGACTCTGTCTTTGATACACGAATCAGTGTTATTAAACTACAAAATCCTATTCTATTTTTAACAAATTCCAAGCATTAAAGGCTAAAATTTATATTAATTACTACTTATTTATTACATCATGCCGAAGTTTCTTCTGATAATAATTTATCATCCTCATTAACAGTACAAGACGCCACCTTTTCATTTGATTTTGCAACCTAATTGTAAATAAATCGAATAATATAATTATATAAACAATATATTTGTTTGAAAACGCGATAAGATATTGAGGAGAGAAGGGTGAATGTTGCCATCTATGATATTTCATAAAAAGTCCTAGTGATTTTGTAAACTCACTTCAGTTGGCAAATCTAGTTCCCTAGAAAAATTGTATAGCGTAAAGCGCTAGAGGCGCGACGTATCGATATTCAATTCATGTGATTGCCGCGTGAAGAAGAAAGCGCGCGTGCATGTACAAGCTTGCGGCCCGGGCAACCGGCGTTATTCGTTTCTTGTTTGTCTATCA
>NW_020228184.1:0-25908 GCF_003070985.1 Temnothorax curvispinosus
TGGAATTATTAGGAAATAACCCTTTCTTTAAGCGTTATCGAAATATCGAATTATCAGAACATCGATTTAACGCAACCGCTTATACCAAACCAGATAAAAGACTTTGGGGGGGAACTTGATGTGCACTTGACTGCAGATAAATTTGATTCCACCATCACGTTGTGACTCATCCACGATATAAATGGCGGTTCTCCCTCGATGCTGGTGTCAGAGCACCATAAGTCGGACCAATGTCACTGTCACGATTTTTCATGCTGCACGTGAGTCATTTAGTCGTTCAGGCCTTGCTCCGAGTCTTGGAAAATTACACGCGTGAAACGTGTTGGGCATTCCTCACGGCAATTTTCACGCATATTCATGCGATGTTCGCTTAATTGCGTTTATCATCTACTTCGAGAAGCGTATACAAAGTGCTTCTTTCACGTTCTCACGATAGAGAACTTGCAACTTGAATTTTAATTCAATTTTAAATTTATATTATTTAATTATTAAATAAATTCCAATTTAATATATTTAACGAAGACCTATCAAGCATTGTACGTCTGCTTCTCAATCTATGAAAAGCTCCTAAAGAAGACCAATTGATTTGAACTGAATCCTGAAAGAATCGAGAAAGGTATCGCGCGCCAGGAGATGCGGGTGCGTCGCGCCTGTACCCTTCATAACGCGTATTCTCCGCCACTGTAATCACCGTACGCGACCACAATCGAGGTGGTTGGGCAACGAGGAGACGAGGAATACGGTCCTCTCTCTTTCTCTCTCTCTCTCTCTCTCTCTCGCTTCACCTGGGTATATAGCAGCCGCCGCTGCTCGGCAACCAGAACCGACTCGCCGCGACGAAACGAACGATACGGCGAGATACCGGTCGCCACGCCGTGAACCAGAGACCTTTCACGTTCCCTTCGCGTCGGCTCTGTTATCTAACGATGTATATACGAGCGTTACATTCGGACTCAGCGCCTGGTAATCCAAGGATTCGCGAGCGCAACTCCTCTACTAACTTTGCAGCTGCGGAAACGCTATACAAATTACTGTTGTTCTAATCCTGTAATTTCCATATAAACCAGCCGGAGAAAATAGCGATGACGAAAGTTTAATAACTAGGAGTTTATGTCGGTGAATAATTATGAATTGTCTCATCATCAACGCATCAATTAAAATTTATATCCAAAATAATTGAGGTCGAGTATCACATTAAAGTTACGGAGAACGCGTTAGCAACATCATTAGCACATAGAGTGCTCATTTTAAAAATAGGATTTGAGACTGTTTGGAAATGAGTTTTTCATTTAATGATATTCCAAGTGTTTTTCGTATTTTTTTTTGTTCGGCCAAGATACCGCAGGTCCACAGGCATGCAGAAGAGAGTACGGCGAGTGTTTCGGAGATTATTCTGGAAGACGATGTGCGTCGGGAGAGATTTCGGTACAACAACCTCCCGCACGCCCACGGGGCTAGGCATGGTGCCCATAATGCAGCGACGGCCACGATGTACCGTAAGGCCGCCGGTGCCTTCACGCATGGCAGACCGAAGCGAGCCGGGCATCAGGACGTGGAGAACGGGCGCGCGCCGCGTATCGATTCGTTCTTTCTCTACGAGTCGAATCGAACGCGGACGCGTCGCGACGCGCCGCGTGCATCAATATCTCCACGCATCGCGCATCCTACGAGCGCGTATCGACCTGAAAACGCGGCGGCCGTTCGGTAGAATCAAGATCTGAATTCTCGTGGATCTCTGGACGAGCTTATGTACAATCTCAATTTATTTCTAATTCAAGTTATTCTTTATTGCAAATTTGATTTAAATTTAATAAAGAAGAGGAAGAAAGAAGGAGAGAAAAAGGGAGGACTCAATTGAGAGTCTATGTTTTTATTTTAGATCAATATTTTAATATTCATCTTTCACCATCGAACGCTGTCGATTATTGAAGCATAATTCTAAAAGTAAAGTGCTTCAATTTCAAAATTAATATTTCACTAGCATTTTACCTGATCTAATTAATTAAATCGCTCAGTAACCTGACTAATAACTTTTCCGGTGTGTCTTCGACAGATTCGCACGAACGACTGCAGTTACGCATATATTCAAGCGAGGTCAGGTAATATCTCCGTTATCGCGCGCGCACACGAGAGCCCGAGGTTAAGCCTTTCACGAAGGAATAATATCTCAAGCGGTTTTTACAAACGTAAACTCGGTCCAATCGAGCTTGAAACCTTTCATTGTCTTTTTTACAGTCGCGTCCTACGTTAAATCAACCATTTCAACAATATTAGTTTCCATTGTCGCAGAGGAAGATACATAACTTTATGGAGTCCCGAAAAGACCGTTCCACCATTTTACCTGCCAACTCGGCAGTGTCGCGGAATAAAGCATTATTCACGCACCATCAGCTTCATTTTGTCAGGACGACGATTGCGGGGCATTTACCGCGAAGACCCCGATCGATTTCCAAAAGGACGATCGATGCTTCGCGATCGGCACGGCCAATTAAATCGCCTGACGACAACGTCTGGATGACTACTTGCCGGCGCGACCGGTCCTACCACTCCGTCCGCTACTGCTCGGCGAATTTTCGTGTCACACCGCGCGATCGACAGCGTCGTTATGAATTCATAACGACATACGGCCGGGCCGTTCGACGCGAGAAATTAACGACCGGGGAGAATGCAGGATAACTGTTATTCCTATCCTCCTCGCCAACGGCGGCGATCTCCTCGATCTATAATTTGCGGAAACGAGTCGCCCGAGTTATGCCCGATTTCATGCCTCTTCTTCGACTTCTTTAACTGTTTGATGAAACATGTGTTACGAAAGTTTACCGCTATTGTTCTTGTAAATTTTTTAAAAGAAATATTTGATATTTCGCCTCTTTAATATTGGAATCTATTTTGAGTGTAATATTAAAATTACAATTTCATATAATTGTCCTAATTCTTTAATTTATACAAATGTTATTTAAATTGTTGCGTGTAATATATAAAAATACATGCATAGACAAAAGCTCAAAAAGTGTCATAATCAAATACGTAATTTTGAGCGAAAAATGCTATATGATAATATAGACATGTTCACAAATGTTTACCGTTGTAATATTACCGCAGCGTTGTTATTTATACATGTCGTAGTAATTAATAACGACGGAACTACGTACGTACGTGTAATATAAGACGTCCTACATGAAAGATGTATGAAGGACTAAGTAGTACACGTTCGTGTGATGTGCCGATCGATCGTTTCGTATAGCATCGAATAAATAATAAATCATACATGCACGTTTTGAGGAAAGCAAAGTTATTTCTCACCAAACAATAAGCGTAATGCCTTGTGGGCATTTCATGACATTAGAATACAATAAATTGTCCTTGATAAAATATATTTTTTTCTTGCAAAATAAAAGCAATAAAATTTTGGAATCAATTTCCTCTTAACAAAAATTTAATTCGACATAATTTTGTATTTTTATTTCAATTTTATATCGTTCATTTTGAATATCTTGAGAATCCAATCAAATGTAAAAATTCAACATTTTTATTTCAAAATTTTGTTTTTTCTTTGATTTAATGTTCTGGTTTGCAATTTTTCGGCAAATGTCCAGAGATTTTTTGTTGAGAAGATATTAACTCCTGATATCCAAAACTACAGTTATAAACTGAAATTTCTGATTTTAGTTTAGCGGTGATCTGTCGAATAAAATAATATCCGGCCTCAACAATCGCACCTTTCAATCGAACCGTCCAATCCAATCGGGGAACGTTTTGATCCAAGGGTGTCACAAGCACGTCACACATCGCACCGTTCCGCACATTTTCCCGCAAAAAAGTTGCATCGTCGGCAACGTTCAAGGCTCGATCAAATAACCACCCGCAGATCAAAACCCAACGCGAAACACTTGCCGCGAAGATCGTGGCGAGACTGAACGCGTTGCCGTGCTGAGCTGAGCCGAGCCGAGCCGCGCCGAGCCGCGACTTTCACTTCGATCATCGAGGGGCCCCTTCCCGACACGCTTATTCGCGATGCACCCACGCTCTCGTGTCTCGATCGCGACATGCTCGCGCGAAGAACGAGGCACGATCGCGATACGATGAGTCTGCCGTGGAATATGCTCCGATTTTCCGTATTTACGTGATAAAAATTGATAAAAACTGAAGAATACTTAATAATAATATAAATTATAAAATTGTCAAGGTTAGATAAAATTAAATCTCTTTACAAACGATGACAAAATTTAAAATTATTGCAGGATGTCCTTGTACTTTAATATATCTATTTTCTGTAAAATAGAAAATTTTCAGATGACAGCACGAAATTATGATTCCTTCTTATAAGGAAATTTATGGTTTTATACGCGATTAATTAATCAGCGTTATTGCCATTGTATTAAATATGTAGTTTTAATGATCAAAGTTTATGCAAGCAATTAATCGATATATTCACGAATATTATATATTACCTTCTTTGTTATAAATGCGATGCCGGAAAGGGCCGAAAACGAGGAAAATCTTGACCCAGTGAGTCAGGACGTTGTAAAAGATGATATCGCCGGAGCTGCTTCTCGTAACTCACATTGTACGCATGCAAATCTTCCTTTCTATGTTAATCAGGTTAACAGGCTTTCATCTCGACGCGTTCGATATGCCACGATTAGCCGCGGGGGCGAAACGTAGAGACAAAGGTAGTAAAACGCGCGTCTCTGCGCCGGACGCGCAAGTCGCGCGCAGCCGGCGCGCTGATCTTATCCGACGGTCGCAGTTTCCACGATCGGGGTGCATCGGGCCTGCGGTAACGCGAATTAGAGCTAAATGGGGCTCCCCCTCGTGTGAGAAAGGCCACGCATCACTGGGTTACCGAGTCGAAAAAAAAAACGAAGTTGCTCCGATTGTTGCCGGTCGCGGCTGCGAATTTCTCACGCGGAGCGCGCGTCGAGTCATCCGCAAAAGTCTGTGACACGAATCAGACGACCGAAGGACAGAAGGGCGCGAGAGATGCGTGCAGGTGTAAAACGGCAGCTTTACAAATTCGCAAATTGGCTTTTGCCTCGGTTTCACACCGGAAGAGTAATTTACGTGCGAAAGTGGCGGTTCTTTCGACCGATTTCTCTTTAAAAATTAGAAAGAAACCAATCTCGAAATCGAACACACATTACATTTCTTCACGTAGAAGGCTAGTTAGATCGCTGCCGTATACTAAATCCCTAATAAATAATCCGTACACTATATCCCATAAATAAATCATTCGATAAAACCCGACGTGAAACCCGAAGTAAATCCCCGTGCGAAAGAAGCCTCGGCAGTTTATTATCTCGCTCTATACCTGAACGCGTTCCTGCGCGAAGGAAAAAGTCAGGCACGTTTCGTTGTCTCGCGGCCGCGCGGATCGCGTGCGCGGATCTATATCGGCGTTTCCACGATCTCTCGCCCGCGCACACGCTCCTCCTCGGTGGTTTTTTTTTTCGATACAGTCAGACGGTCGCTCGAAGTTGGATTTCCAGGTGGATTCACCGCTTCCGCGGTGAATGGCTAAGGCGCGCGCGTTTCGGAACAAACGAAAGCAGCGAACCGATTTCTTACGTAAAGTCTTTCCTTTCTTTCTTTCCGCACAGCTTCTGTTGAGGGATGATACGTCGTTCGCTCGAGATTTTTGTACGCGTAGATTTCGAAACGAACGATCGGTTCGGTAGACGATAGAGTTTCGTAAGAGGACGCAATTTGCGACGGGAAAAAAATATCGCGGCTAATAATCTTGTAATTCCCGTAATATACAGGGCGTGATTGCCAAACATTGCAAATTGTCCCCTCCCTAATTTAAAGTCGATTTTACCTACTTTGCTTCGGTGAAACTTGATTCTAATTTTTACACTTTTGTAATTTTCTATATGTTAAGAGTCTTAATAACTCTCCGTAAATTACCATCCCGCACGATCGAAAGATAATTGTAACAATTAACAATTTATAATTCACGACGTTAATAACATTTTCTCGGTGCACTCCGCTACGAGTTCATTAGGATTCTCATTGCGTTTTATTGTGCCGCCGGTTTCTCTCACACCGTTGGATGTGTCTATTTCTATATTGCTAACAAAACGGGTTGTCGTGTTAATTACGCGGTGAAAAGTAATTAGAACCGCCATGCTTATTTACGAGCTAATAGTAGAAACAGTATCTTTATGTCAAATCTCTTCCTTTTACTAATAACGCAACACCTTAAAATTCGAAATAATAAGCAAGCTAATATAAATTTAAATTAATTAAATATTTTATAAAGACAATAGTAATTTAAAAAAATAGACCGAGAATAGTTTCGAGGGAGCTTACTGGGAATTACCGGTGGAATAGGCACAAGAAGATTAACTCCGCAATTTGTGAGAATGTAAAACAATATTTAAAACGGACGACCGGTTGCGAGATTATTTGCTAATTCTGATAGCGGGAGCGCCGCTTTTTTTCTCGGCTGCACGCCGCGTATTTATTTATTATTGTGCCGTTATTATAGCGTTATCAATTACTCCGTACACTCGGCCGTCGCCGACACGTAACCGAACCGTGGCTGATTATGGCGCCCACAGCAGCTGTTCGCGTCTATCGGTGCGCTCTAGTCCGTTCCTTGACTTCTCTACGTTGTACAGTTACTTCGGGTGAAAGGTGAGAGCCCTTCCCGCACCTCGCGGCGAAAAGAAGAAGAGGAAGAGATGCGATGGAAGGGAAAAGATTTTAAACAACAGCTCGCTGTAAATTAGGTAAATTAGGTAAAAAAAAACCTTAATTAAGGAAAATAATCGTTCCGAAGCATCCTGTATTTTATACCCTTATTCTGTCACACTTCCGAGCTGAGAAATGCGTTCCGCTCAGCCACATGGGGCTTAACTTGCATTTGCGATACTGAGTGATAATTAGGCTAATTATAGAAGCGGCGCGCGACGTTTCTCTATCAGGTGTCTCAGAAAGACGACGGCGATTGCCGCTGCTTATCCACCGTCTATTAAAATCAGAAAAAGGAGAGATGAGAAAAGGCGTGTGAACCCGTTCTCCTAAGGTTACGACCTAACCCGACGATCGCGGCGAAGGTTCTCCGGCCGGGCCGAGGAAACCGGTATTAGAGTCAATGAGAACTGGCTGTTTGCCCGGAGAATATGATGTCACTTTCGTCGAGCGCGCTTGTACTATCCCCGAGTCGACAGCTAGTCGAATCAAGGAAAAAGAGAGAAACAACGAGCAACAATACACGAGATGAATAGCAAACGCGAGAATTACGACGTTACAAGGCGATCGACTTGCTCCGATTTTCCTCGCGTTTTCCCTTGACACTTTTCCGCGCAAAACATTTAATTGACATCTTATAAGAGATGTACTAAAAGTAATTTTTGCAATAGATCCTAAAGATCCTTCTCCGAAGATTTTCTGTTAAAGAGATAAAAATTAAGAATAAAGACGTACATATTAAAATTTTATAAGTATATATAAGTGAATGTATATTTATATTTGAGAGTTAATCTCTTATGTAACGCTATGTTTTTAAAAGAAGATAACATTGACGTTTATATTCGGAAAATTGATCGCCCGGAAGAGAATTAAATACCACGAGCATTTCCTCGACGCTACGGTTGCACGAATGTACTTTGACGGATGTTGACTTTGTCTATGCTTAGTTTGTATAAACTGAGCGAAATTAAATTTCCGTTTGACACATTTGATCAATTAGAACACATTACATGTATAAAAGCTCAAACTTTTACTATAAAAGCTCGGACTTTTTAATTTTATTATTAATAATTTTATAATAATAATTATTCATAAATGTTTGTATACAAATTTATGTAAAAAACACTAATCTTTAAATGATAAAATTCTAACAAAATATTAATGAGACAACTTAATATTAATATTAAAATATTATTAATAAAATTATTAAATTAATAACTAATGAAATTCCTAATAAAACTCACAACAAGATTTTCAAATTTATATAAATACATAATATGTAATTAGAGATACTTATCTGAAATTTTTATATAATCCAATTATATAACAATATTGATTCGTTATAATTTAAAAGTAATTGCAAAACATAATAACAAGAAAGAGAATCTGCAAAGTCGATTCTAAAAGTAAAATTTTCATTTCGTTGCGCACAATTATCCTCCATAAATGCCAAGACTATCATGTATAACAGTCAGCGAAAGGTCAACGATCATTATCGAAGTTAGTAGAGTATCGCGCGCGTTAGGGAAGGAAATTCGGGGATCGTCCCGAATTCCGGTCTTCCGACTGTCCGGCGAACAAAGGGAATAAGTTTACCGAACGCGACTGTGAGAGACAATGCCGCCGCCTCCTCGTCCGTCGGTTTTGCTCCCCGGAGGTGGCCTGCTGTGTGTGCACGCTACACCGAGCAGAAACTCCGATCTACGTTACATAAGAGAAAAGTGTAAGCGGTGGTGTCCGCCGCCGCTGCCGCGCGTTATGCCGTTGCAAGTTCTTCTCGCCTCGCGAAGCTGAATCACCCGCGCGTCGGAAACCAGACGGATTTAATTATAGACGTGATCAAGTATTTTCCCAAAAGAGTCTCGAGTATTTCTTTTTCAACCACGCGATATGATAAGTCTTTAGCGCTCATTGCGCAAGTGCGGGGAGAAGTGCTCGCGTACTTTGTCACACACGGCGAACGCTCGCGTTCCGCTTGCGAAAAGATAAGATATAAAATTTTAAACCTTGCATTCGATTGAATGTCGACAAACGCGCTACTTTTTGCGCTTATCAGAGAGGCATTAATGATTTCCGGCTCAGTGTTATCTCTTTTTCTTCCTTCTCGTTACGAACGCGACGGATATTACGCGTCGTGAGCGACGCGACCTCGATATTTAAGCACCGCGATTCGATTTAGGTATACTCGACATTCTCGGCAACCTCATGATAGGTACCGTCGTACATATAACGAGACCATTCTGCAAGAACAAAAGAAAGAGGCGCGCGGAGAATCAACGATCGCTCTCACCCGCGCCGATTCAATACTCGCGTTTGAGTCGACTACTCTCTCATCAAACCTCTCAATCCATTTCATTTATTCGCGATCGGTCGTTTTGTTCGTAATTTGAAAAATATTATTCGCGAATGCATTTGAAAAACGATCCGCGCACGAATGCACCGTGGTTTATAACAATATTGTAAGGAAAAAGTCAGTAAAGAGCAAAAATGTAAGCCGCTTGTAGTGATAAAAACGAACAAAAGTAGCTTTTTGTCGTTATCGTTTCTCGGGATTATTTCCGTGGTGCGCTTTGCGTAATCCCGCTTCACGCTCATTAGACTTCACGCTTATCAGTCGATTGCAACCACCGTGAACGACAAGAGATCCGAGCGCTTTTGCGCTAATTGCGCACGATTTTCTAATTTATTTATGCTGTTATGATCCTGTGGGATCTGAATGACGTGTCTGGTAGCTTTCTCGAACCAAACTTGATTCGACTAGCTGCGTAATAACGGAAAAGATCGAAACAGATCAATTGGCGAAAATGTCACCGACTCTAGAAGCTGATTTTAATAAATTTTTTAAAATAAACATTTTAACCATATTAAATATTCTCACTTATGAAGCTCGAACTGAAAACGCGCGGTTTTGCAAATCTGTAAAGGATCTTCTCTATATAGCCTTTCTGGTCCTTCTTTCTCTTCTGTGTGAGAAGGCCCAGAAGATCATTATTTATTTTAGCACAGAATGCTATGACAAATTGTTAAAAAGTTAGTCTTAATATTATATAATTATTTAATGATCAAAATGTTTTATTTTGAATTTTGTTAATAAATATAATATAAATCAGTATATATTGCGTGCAAGTCTTTCGAACATATAATACAGACGTTTATGTTATCTCCTCGTTCGTTTTTTTATTTGTTAACGTTGCTCATTTAATCCTTATGTCTGTCATATCTGCAGGTGTGAACTTGGCCTCGCAGGTGTTCTCGCTACACCTTCTTTTCCAACGTGTAATGCGTTTCTCGCATTGCGTGACGATTGCGCCCACGAGACAAACGTATACGACCCGCGCCGCGATCCTTCGCCACGCGGCAACTTTCCATCCTTTCTTTTCTGAATCCTCGCGATTTAATAGGCCTCCAGTACGGCCTCGATTTACGATACAACAATAGCGCGGCGCGCAATGGAAATGCATTTATAATTTTCCCCCCGCGGGAAAACCCGCGCGATAAACCAGATGACAAATGGTGTTTCTCTAAGTGCCCGTCCGCCATTTCTCAGCCGCGTATTAATTCAGCTGCGGGCTTCCGGTAAAAATATCGCCGTGAACCGCAGTCATAATAAATTACCTTCCGTCCCTGCACAGAATAGATATTTAGAAAATAAATGATGATCACCGGTATTGATAAATGTCTCCGCTCATCGCTCGAAGTCGTACATCGATCTTCATTATCAGTGAGAATTAGTTTTTGGAAAAATAAAGCTGAAGGGGCGTTTGGTGGTCGCCACGGAATCAACATCGAGAAATTTGAGGAACTAGCTTTTTGTAAAATAATAAAATAATGATCATTGCAATAAATTTTAAACGTACCGCTTAAAGGTTTTAAAGTAAGATAGGATTGTATATATAGAAATATTTAAATAATAAAACATTTTATTACGTTAATGTTTAAATTCTAATATGCATATACATGGGTTGTATGTTAAAAGGATGATTTGTTTGAGCAACGGCAGAAGATATACAAGAAGTCGTTTTGTGATTATGTTACATCCTTTGTATTATTCCCTGTCATTACTATAATTTCTCAGCAGTCCTGAGTCCGATTTTTGCGCCAATTTCGTCCTTTCTAATTGAAGATGTTGAAAGAACACGACTTCCTTTTGACTCTGTACAACCCTGTAATCGCACGTGCCATCACTGAGAATGAATCTAGATTTCGTGGATTGCGCGGTACGTAGCTCATTAAATCATCAACTTGGTCGATCCAAGGACGCAAGTCGTCGAGGACGCGCATCATCGAGGTCCGCGAGTCATCCCGCTCGATCCTTGATTCGCTACATCGTTTTTTTTCCTTCTCATCCTTCTGGATGACGGGTTCGAGATCTTTTCAGTCCTCTTTAAGCTTTGAATCGTGCGGATAAACTATTAAATTGTTGCACGTAAATGGATTTGGAAGTCAAGGTTTCGTAGAAGGTCCTCATAAAACGAGTGTTTTTGACATAATTTTTTTTAATTATGCCTAATTAAAAAAAATTATGTCAAAAACACTCGTTTTATGACATAATTTTTTTTAATTAGGCATAATTTTCTTAAAAATATTTTCAATGCCGCATACATTGTATTTAATTTCGCGAAGGAAAATGACGGAGAAATTCGAACAACATTATTTTACTGTTTCTGCATAGATTATAATGTTGTATAGGAATGTAAATGTACCGTACATTAATAATGTAAAAATGCAAATGGCTGTGTAATAATAATATAAATTTACACATAAAGGGAAAACCGTATTAATATAAAAGAATAAATATCAGTTAAATATAATGCAATTTTCTTTTTTCCCTATTACAATTCCTTCTGCCTTCAAAGCTCATATATTCTCCTGCCACTCGTAAAACACTCCGAAGAACATAACTACTTCACATATTCCAGTGGAAATGCATTTGATTCCCTCTAAAAGCATCTGAGAAGCGACTCTAATATGGCATTTCACGCGCGCGAATCAATAAAAATTTCTATGCTCATCCTCGTCGAGTTCTGCTTCGAGTAACATCTGCATTTCGTGAATACCGTAGTCCTTTATGCCAGTCAGCAACCGGGATCGTCATTATGCATTCACGGCGAAACGATCAATCGCGCGAATTTGGAAACGCTTTTATGAATTTCATTGCGACCGGCTGGCATTTTTATTAACACCGTGTGGCCGTGCAACGATGAAACGGATATTATTTTTAACGATCGTCCTACAGCGACTTTATTCGCGTTCTTTCTCTTGTCCCCTTCGTATAAGCTCTCCGTCACCGGGGTGATACGAATTTAATTGCGTCTAATGAAAATTTAATGCCGGCGGAGATTCCGCACGTTTCTCTGTGTTTAATGGGCTCGGGGATTCGTCAGTGGTGGCATTGAAGGAAAATCGTGCAATTTATGAAAAATGTATATAAGGCACGTGTCTTGACTGGATGTACAGTTTTATCGTTCCAATTATAATTAAAAGCAGTAAAATAAATATGAACATCTGTCTTCGCTAAACAAAATATAACTAATAAAAATACTTGAACGGTTCATTCGGTTTATCATGTTCGAATACTTTTGTGATTTAAAATCACAAAAAATCAATTTTTACACTTGACGATATAAAATCAGTGATTTCATATCGTCAAATGTAAAAATATTCAATATAGTCGTCCGTTTTATTATCGCATATTAATAACGTGTTTGATAACGAAAGTTATACAATTAAGATATGTTGATATGTAAGGTGAGTAAATTGGGAAAATAATTGCTAATAATTTGCGATAATAATGAAATACCGAGAAAATAACGAGACACTTGATTTCAAGAGGGCTGTAACGACATAATAAATTGCGCGTGAAACGACTTCCACCTTTCGCAGAGGTGTCGTTAATCTCGTCAAATATTAGCCGCAACGCGCATCGCGACCAAGAGGAGGAATCCTCGCGATGGTTCAACGTACTCGAGGCGAGATTAATTGAAAGTGGAGACAAACACCTCGGCTTGCCTCGCCAACGATATTGTTGCGTGGAAAGCCAACGTGGAAACAAGACAGGCGACGCTTGCTTTCGTGAAGGAAATCGTTTGTGGTCGGACGAATCGGACCTTGGGGAGAGAGTCCTACCTTAGAGAGCAGACGAGGCCTTAAAGGAGGCCTCAAAGAGTAACACGCAATGCCGAGAGGAAGGAAGAGAGGATCGAAGAGAAGGAAAGAGAGAAAGAGAAAGAGAGAGAAAGAAATAAGTCGTCGCGCGTTTCTATGTGGTACCGTTCGACCATCGACCACCGGCCGCGAGCCAACCAGCTATCGCTTCATGGAATTTATCCTAACGATCATCAACCTCTTACTTATATATCCTAGTTTCGATCATCTGCGAAATCTCGATCCCTCGCAACTACCTGGTTTGCCTTATTTCGTTTCTGCGAGAAGAAATACAAATGCGAAAGTCACGAAGATTTTCACAGACGTTTTAATTAATTCTAAACTATCGATTCGTGCAAGGATAATTGGAGAATTGTAGTACGTATAAAAACGTTAGTGTCAAGGCTGTAGAATTTGCTGAACGAAGGTCATCATTTTACAATATATCTTCTTCGTTCGAAAAAAAAAGAAAGAAAAACAAGTATCCTTTGCCACGCCACAAGCCACCGTTTCCCACGTTAACGAACTGTCGCGAGGTTCTGGTCGGCTGGGCCGGTGAATTATAATGAATCCATCGAGCTACACACCGCGGCGTGCAATTTCACCTTGATTTAAGCAAACGACGCATTAGCAAGCATAACAACGGGATCGCCTGACAATTTAAGAACATTCTATAACATTAGAGACCACCTGTAAACAACAAGTACCATTTTTATTAATTATAAGATTCCTCGTAAGTGTTATATTTTTTAATATCTTAAGTCTAATTTAAAATAAGATTTGCTTCTTGGTACTGATGTAATATTAATATTAAATAACAATTTACTCAAGCACGATACGAACGCCAAAGTCATCGATTGATAAATGACCTGCTCTTACAATTCGAATTCAATAGCGATCGCGCCCCGTCATCGCGGTCTTTCTGCTAAATTAATGCGCGCGCAAGCACAATTTTGAGCTCATCAAGGTAAGCGAGTTCGCGATGACGAACCGTTTACGGCGCGTATGGCTCTGTAATTTTGCGCGTGGCTTAACGACATGCGCAAAAACGCTGCAAAATGGAGTAATGCGTACGGCAACTGGTTAGTTATCGCGCGGGACAACGTGTAACGAGTGTTATGCACGATCGTAAGCACGTGTATATTCATTGCGCGATTATTAGGTCAAATCGTGTATTAATAACGTACAAACGCATTAGCTATTAGGCTCCACGCGGACTTTCACCAAGCAAAACACATTGTCGAAGATAAAGCTTACGCGTTTCATATGATTAATTATTTCTTTACACGGAGAAAATTTTATAGTAAATATTACTATGGTGTCGCACTAGCTGCGGACCATCGAGAAATTTTAAGTTAAATTACTATGTTTATGGTAAAAATTACGTTATTTAATCGTTTTTAAAACAATAATTATAGTATTTTAACTTGAAATTCCTCAATGGTCCGCAGCTAGTGCGACACCATAGTAATATTTACTATAAAATTTTCTCCGTGTAGTTTCTTATGAAGTAATAATAATTTTCAAAAATTTCGCGATAAAATATCTGCGTGAAACACTTGAAATCACAGGGCGGTAGCCTCTGGCGCGATCGATGATAATCGGCAAGCTTGACGATATATACAGGGTGTTCCGCTTACATTGCAGATCGAGCGTTGATAACAGATTTTTCAACACGACAGAAATTTTCGAAATAAAAATCCAAGATGTCTAAGCAGCAAAAGTTTTCGAGTTATAAGTACCAAAAATCAATTAAGTAAAAATTTAATAGCTTTTCGCAAGCTTTCACTCTTTGCTATATTGAATAAATTTTGCTTAAATAGAATATCAATTTAGTCTTGATATTCAAAATACGTCAAATGATAAATTTTTATAGAATTTTATAAGATTGCGACCGTGAATTCGAAGATTCTGCCATTAGCGGTTAATGATCCGGCGGGAGGAAGCGGGACACCCTGTATGCGAGTCCCTTTTTCTCTCGGCATCGCGATACTGCATACTGGATGCTGCGCGGACCGTTATGCAACCTGCGGCGCGCAAACAGCGAGCGGGCGGCCGGCCGGTCTTTGCTCGCGCCGAGATTCCCGTTGGCCTGTCCCCGTGTCATCCTGCACGCTGGCTGCAGGAGCACCCGGACGACAACGACAGCGGCGAAGCCACAAAGACGAAACGTCCGCGACTATATCGACACGAGTACACGCACGTGTCGGACGCTGCGAGAACGCGAGCTTTCATCTCGGATGCGAGCGAGGTTTACCGGCGATCGAATTTCGCGACTTTTGCGCGAATGGTAACGTTCATCGAAACTAAATATTAAAATATTTTCAAGAGAAATAAGACTGTCGAGCTTCTTGAAGAGAAAAAACAAAGAAAAAAGTATCTGGAGCAAAAATAATCTTTTATTTCTCCCTCTCTTCTCTCTCACTCAGCCTCTCACTTCTAAAATAACACCTGCGAGAATTGATCCGCCCATCAGGATCACCTTTCGCGGCCTCGAACCTTTTATTTCTGTCCGCGCGGTTCAAGTACATCGATACATTTAGCGTAATCTCGGGGGAATAATTGCACGTAATGCGTCTGCTAGCGCGGCGCGCGGGTTGCGCAACATAATCAAAAGATATAATAACGGAGATAATCGCGATCCGGTTGTGTACGAATAAAATTTCATAATTTTATCTCGTCCGGCGCGCTTCTCTCACCCAGGTCTTATAACGGGTTGCGCCGGGAGATACGGCAGCTATAAAATTCGTAAACGCGCCGGCATCACGAAATCGTTAAAAGCACCGTCGGCGTCGGTGCCGATGCCGGCACGAACCGGGGGGATAGTAACCGATTCTACCACTGGTTTACTGTTATTGCAATAAACGCTGCGTTGAGACACGACCGAGACTGCTTTCCTTAAACTTTCCGAGCTGCAGCAAAACAAGCAAAATCCGTGAACAGTTTGTACGTAATGCGTTAGGTTTTATGTAAGTGCTTCTGAGAATTTTGAAATAAAAAGCTAAATAATAAACATATTTTCTTAATTAACGACATTTCTTTACTATCTATAATTTACCGTCTCGTCTTGCTGCCATTAACTTTTTTATTCCGTCTTTGTCAGAGATTTATCGTATCCGCGTAGAGAAAACATTCGTAAATTTATGTGAGCTATAATATCTTTTAAAATAACAGCCACGTATACTTGTTTGCTTATTCTGTAGCGCGAATTTTAATTCAAAACGAAAAATTGAGTAGAATTTTCATTTCTGACTTGTCACAATTTTCTCAAATTCTTTCGAGTTACAGTATATTTCCTTCTAAGATGCGAAATAATTCATTCATTTATTTCGCAAGTGATCTCGATCCAGTTTCGAAAGTTTTTTTTAAGATTTGCATTAATCTTTTTAAAACTCGTAACGTCTAAAATAACCCAGAATGCTTTCAGTATATTGACGGTTCGTACGATTTTTAATAACTTGCCTTTGTTTTACACACGCGATCGTTTTTATCGCGAGCGAGTCGCTGTTCCGTCGTCAGCTTTCGCGATGTCTGTTTAACACGTCCACACACTCCACAACGATCTCACCGAGAGAGCTTAGTGCTAGATATAACGTTCCCGATACAGCCCGTACACATTCGACTGCACTCGAACGGCGCGGCGCGAGTATTACGACATGACCGCCGGGTTACCCAAGATGCGCGACGTGTCCGGTAGTTTCTCCCAGTTCCACTGGCTGAACAACCGAAGAGAGGATCCGTGAATACATTCCCACAGGTATATACGCCCATTTCGATGACCGGCCACTCGTCACGGACTCGCACCCGACGGCTTTTCGAGAAATCGCGCGGCCGCCGATGCCGGCGCAAAAAGCACCTCGAAAACGCGCGCGAATCGTGTATCAGCGAATGATCGCTCTATATACGTACATATAATAAGTTACAAATAATATAATACTTGCAGGATTTTCTAAAATTATTGTTTTTACGATAAATGTTCTTTTTAACTTAATCAAACAATTGGAAAAAAGATTGGTTTAAAAAGAGGTCGAATCTAAATTCGATTATACATTAAATTCGATTTGATTCACCCAAGAAAATGAAAGACAACTCACAAAACTTAATGATATATTCAACGTCTGTAAATTAAGTGTTAGAACTAATGATAGTATTTCTTAGAACTAATGACAGTTCGTTCGCTATTTCTTTTTCCCATTAAAAATTCCAAGTAGCATGCTTGTCACGTCGAGTCGCATCGCGAATTTTTCCAGTTATTAATTGCCGTTAATTATCGCTATTCATTTCCCAGATATTTCTCCCCGTCTCGCGTGGTCTACCCTCGACCGACCGATCGCCGTGACATTTGTACGCCGATCCACTTCGTTCGTGACGTGGAGGCTCAATCATCCGTCCGTGATCCCCGGTTCTTTGCACCGGCGTCGGTACCTTAGTCGCTCTTTCTCTCTCTCTCTCTCTCTTTTCCCTGTCAATCTCTCCTCGCTCGGTGCGTGTGCCTCTCGCTTTCGCACTGGATCACCTTGGTCCATGGGCCAGCACGCCACCCTCCCCCCTTTACCCCCTAACTACTGCCTACACGATCGAATCTCGCATAAAACTGATGGTAAATGCAACTGCGAGACCGAAACCTCAACGGGATAGAAACTCGAGTTATCGTGTGTACAAATTACCGGAAAAGATGGTATTTCTCGCAGCTGCAGAATAGACTAACACGATATATTTATATATGGAAGTTTTCTATAAATATCTAGACAGATAAATGAATTTACTCTGAAGAAATAAGTCTAAGAACACGAATGATAGTTTAAAGTACGGCAGTATGGAATATAATGGCTATAACGTATGTGAATCGTACATAAAAAAAGATATAGAAGGCTTAGTGAGATAATATTAATAGATATGTAAGAATATAGGAAGGAAGAGCCGCGGATTTTCCTTCATTATTCAAAGTCATTATCCTAAATAAAATATTTAATTAGTTGAATCAACAGTAATAGTCACCGCGCGTCACTATTTTATGAAGTAAAATATGCGAACAAAGATATAGAGAGAGATTATTGTTAAATAATTTAACGAAAAATTTTCCTTTAATTAAGCTAATTGAATAAGTCGAGTTATTTGGAATCATACACGCGACGGGCTGAAACGCGGAGTGATAAAGTGTGCGAAATTCGATCGAGATAAAGACCGAGCTGTGCGAATAAAAATCGCGCAATAGTGCGTAATTAGGGAAAAGCTACGTATACGATTTACATCAGAATGAAATTATCGAACGAAGAAATTCGCATTTCTTCCGGAAACTTCGTTCTGCCTTTCGCACTCGGCACGTTCATTTCCTTTCGTCTCTCGCACGAGAAGTAAAAATAGTAAATGCACTCATTACGCGTAACAATTTATGTCCTTTTGACATGAAGTTGCGATCACGTGCCGGAATGTTCGTAATCTCTGATTTTCACGTGGCACTGCGTTTACTTTCGTTTACCACGAAAACACTACCAATTCCATTAAGAAAAATAAATAAAAAGCTTGTGGCGAGGATGAGACGGCAATTCTTCTTGCTAAAAATATGAGATTTTAAATCGTCATTGATTTCTACTTTTTTCTACATTTTAGCATTAAGTACTTTACTTTAATTTTATGGAAATAAATTCTGCAAAATTTGAATTACAGAAATATAAAATTTATAGAATTAAAAAAAAAATACTTTCAATTTTAAATAAAATTATTAAAATAATATTCATAGAAGATTTAAAGCGTAATATATAGGAAAAATATTGAAATTTTCAAGATAAACCTGATTACATCTTTGTCTCTTGAAAATAATATGTTATTCGTCTTTAATTACCAGGATTCGACTGGTCAAAGTACCAGTTAATTATCTCCCTGATTAATTATTTCCTGTTATCTTTGAATTTCCAGTTAATTAATCGCATCCGCAATTAGGGCTCCCATAAAATTTTCAGCGATGAAGGATCGGCTCGAAATTCACCGGGGAATCTATAATCGAGAGAAAGTGCGCGACTTCCGATGCGCTTCGTGTGCACTTCACGTTGCAGCTCGCGATGCACAGCGAAAAGGAACAGGCGGTTATAATAAAGAACGAGCGACGCGCTCCCACGAGCTGCAGCCACAGCCGCAACCTCGTCTCAACGTGATCTCTGTTTAGTCACTCTCGGCTATGACCGTCGTTTACTCTAACTCTTTCCTTTTGTTCGTCCTTTGCCGTCCGTTCGCGCCTTCTCCCTCATTCCACTTCTTTCTCTTTCTCGACGCTCCTTTCCCTTATGGCTCGCTCCAACGACTAGTCGAGGCCTCCATAAATGTCACTTTCGCAAATCCCCAGAACGCCCAATTCCCAGAACAGGAGATTTATTTCAGAAATTTATTTTTAAGAGACTTTTATCTCGGTGGCGATCATGGCGCAGAAAGATGTGCGCTGCTTTAATAAACCGAAAAGATTTCAGTTCAAATCTTCCGACAAAAAATCGGTTTTTATTCGATCGCCATACCTCTCGAAAGGTAATGGCAACCCACCGACAGTATCTCTTGCTACGAGCACTCTCCTCTATATTTGAGGATTGGTCCTCCAGGTTGGGGGTTGGATGCTAAACTAACAACCTGCCCCATTAAAAAAATTATGAGAGGTCTCGGATTTGATGATGAAGGCAAAACTTCAGGAGGCCATGGCTCGATCTTGAGCTATAGTGCCACTGAAGAAAATGACGAGCTTCTCTTAAGAATTTAGCAATTTAAAAAATAACTATAATATAATATATAATAATAGGATAACTATATTCCTATATATCTATAATACTAACAAGAAAAATATATAAGTAATATATTATTCTATCGAATTTTTTCCTGCATTGTAAAACTATTATATTCAATGCTATTATATTCAACACGTTACGTATAAAAAAAAATATGGGAAACTCTTAATGATTCAAGTAATCGATGATTGTTCGGTTTCAGTGGCGAACCGGAGCAAGGGAACGGAGAACGAAGGGAATTCCGTTTCTCTCGGCGAGCCGCGTCGTATTTTTAGGCGGACTCTTCACCGAAGTAGAAAGGGCCGTGCCGAGTCTGCCGGAAAAACAAAACGATTTCGCCGTCCACTTCCAGCGAACGTTTCAGCTGTCCCGTTCGCTCGCGTTTCGTTCCAAGACTTAAGACGTTCCAGTAGTCAAGCATTCCGTCTGACAAGCTGCATTAGCGGCTGTAAGGGTCTTCGTAATTTTGATCGTCGCGATAGCAGTTGAATATTTCAATTTCCATTAACTCTTGACGCGTTCGAACAGATATCGTGAATTAAAAGTTAGATTACGACAGGCGGAAGCTGAAAACGCTTGATTGCTACTTCCGAAAATATCAAGTAATAACTTCAAATAATTCTAATAACTTTTTAAATAAAAAAGTAACAACTATGTAAACATGTTTCTTAATTAGAGATAAAATCGGGAAAATAGTTCTCTTGACTCATCATCAATGTATTGATCGAGCGTCGAATGACGAAAGATATATCGTTTGCACCGAATAGCTGCAATCTCCGGGGGCTGATTAATTTCGTCAACGATATTATACGCACCCCTCCCATGGACGCACCCCATACAAAATACGAGCATGACTCACTATTTCGGTCGTGCCAATATCCGGCTGGCTTCGCTGGCCGGAAGGGAAGCCACACTTGCGATCGCGCAGCAAACGATATTGTCTCGCAATTGCAAAATATCCCAGGAAAAACTCGTTTGCATCAAGGCCATAAAGTGACGAGTGGTTACTTTAATAGAAACACTTCATAGAGAAACAGAATAGAGGAAAAAAAATAAAATTTATTAAATATAAGAACTCATTATTCAAATAAAAATTGTTAAATAAATATCCTTTAGATAAAAATATATGTGCAATATATATAACAATATTTCAAGCTAAATTATATATACATATAAGATGTTCGACTATAATTGAACGTTATAAAATATAAAAATATCGATAGAAATAATTATTGCAGAATTTTTTGTAAGTTAAGTTTGTTAAAATTTTCTCCTTACAATTAGTCTTTCTCTTAAATTTCTTTTTTATCAACTAACTTTTGTCTAAATTGTCAAACATTCTACATATAATTAAAGTCAATATTTAAGGCCCCGCCTTCAAAGAAATTCAGACTAGCTTCTCTTTTTATCGGTGATGCTGTTTTCTCCTTCACGGTCGAGAATACGGTGTTCTTTGTTTCCGCGGTACCGATTCCGTGCGTGAAAAAAAGGAGAACGGGACGGAGGACAGAAGGACGAGCGTAGGAGCGTATAGGAAGACAATGGGATCCTCGAGAGCATCGGACAGGCGCTTCTATTCAAGGCTCCGCTTCGCGACGTGACGGAAACGCGAGGACAAGACGACAGGATTTTGCTCCGCGAGCAGGATTTTTCCTCAATGACGAAACGAGATGCGCAACATATCATTGATTGCGAAGAAGATAGAAGAAGTCACGTGGACGAGATGCAGTTTCAAGAAAATTATGCAAACGTCACGAATGCGCATCACTTATAGATGAATATCGATTTAAACGATGCCTCTTATATTTATTATTATTTCAGAATCATCACTTATTTAAAAAAAAAGTTACACAGAGCGATAAATAAATTTTTATTGTAGAAATACTTGAAATTAAAAACAGATATTATTTCTAATCTGGTAAATGATGCATTATGAGAATTGTTATGCAATACCTTGATGTCTTGCAATAAGTGTTTTTTTTTTAATAAGATAAATGTGTACACATTTTTAAAAATTTTACGAGACAAATTTTCGAAACTTTATTCGGCGATTGAATTATGTAATTTAATTATGAATTAAGTTTTATTCATAAAAATATAAAGTGACATAATTGCATATTTTTTTAATATTTTAGAAAAAATAGTTCTAAACAGCGTGGGCACATGCACCTACATCATAATCATCGAGCGGCGATATTTCCTCAATTTCATTCAGGAACGCGTTTATAAATACATCGCACGCGTCGATCGATTGAGCGTTGCGGCGAAGGGTCGAGGATGCGACGCAAATAAAAATGTTGCTTTTTCTCTTTTACACGACGACCATGTGTAAAGTCCCTCCGGGGTTTGCAGAAGGTCAAGGAGTTACAGAACGATCGATCGTCGCGATGGACACACAGGCGAAGCGTCGCGATAATTAACAATATATCGCGGGGAATAACGCGACTAATAATACGCGGTTGAATTTTATCTCAGACCTTTCGCGAAAGGGCATTCATTATTACAGCCGGGTCAATGAATCTGGCTACCTATGACAATCGACGCTCGATAAAAATGATCGGGGCGTCGCAGTTTATTTTTTTTTAAGTGCCACGTGTTTCAGAAACTTCTCAAGAAAATATAATAAAAATATAATCCCGCGTTTGAAAACAGCTTTTCTATATACAGGCGCATTAAATGCCAGGAGATGGATTTCGCTGCAATTAATAGCAGTCACGATTAATAACCACATAAATCAATTATTAATTAATTAAGTGCACTTTATACATGTTATGGCGGGCGAATGAGGTGGGAGGAGGCGCGAGTGAATTAACGTTATCTATATTATATAGTTTCTCATTCTTGGTTACAACAGAAAATATTTTAATTATTAATAATTTGCTGGTAAAATTATTGGTTAGCTAAAACGCTAAATTCCTAATTATTAGATATATCTTTAACTGATGATAATGTGCGATTAATTCTAAAATATTGGCCTTTAATTAATGATCACGTTAAATTAACGTTAATTCATTGTGCTCAATTAAAGTTAGCGTTATATTTATTGCCGTCTAATTGTGTTAAACACAAATTGAGTTAAGCGTAATTAGCGTTGATTAACGTTGATCTTTCGGTGAAAGGCTACCATTTTCGGTCAACCATTTTCGGCCCCCTCGAAGCAAACCATGAACGCGCAACAATGAGGGTCCGTAGAGATCGGTCGAGCATGTACTTTTTTAGGTCAGAGGTCACACGCGAGTGAACCTAACGGCGACAACCAACAGTTCCGCGTCGCATTCTTCTAATCATTAAAAATATTTCGAAAGTATATAGCTATTTATAAAAGAAGAAAATTGATCAAAACTGCGAATTTTCAACATCTTAAAAGAGCGAAATAGAAAGTATCCATATCATTAAGATATAAATGAACTACATGAATAAATTAATCAAGAGTATACAAGATTTCAGTGTTTTTAATATTTGAAATACTCGGTCAAATTTTATATAGGGTAGTTTGTCGATTTGATTATTCGGACAAAGTATAAAAGTAGAATTTTAAAAATTGTTCGTATGCACAGAATTCCCTTACAGAAATTTAATACTGAAAGTGATTGTTTGGCTAGTGATTAATTATACTTATTTTGAGTACTGAAAGCATTAAAAACAATGCTTTTAATACTCGAAATAAGTAATTAATCACTTGCCAAATAATCACTTAAAGTATTAAGTTTCTGTAAGGGAATGCGTATACGAAATTCAGTTTCATACGTCGCGTTTCGATCTCGACTCGAGACTCGCGGTTCCTCAGGATTCGCGGAGAAAGGCTTCGCATTAGGGTCGCCTCTATAGAAACGGATATTAGAAAACGGCTCTATACGGCGCAATTTTAAACCTCCTTTACGATCGACGTCACGTCGGCCTCGGATTATAGCTGACAAATCGCGTGCATCGATAACGCCGCGTATACCCCGCGACCACCATCCAGCCTCGATCCCGCTCGTCCAAGGATAGATATCCCCGTGTGTCGAGGTCTCGACAGACAATCGCTGACAATGCGACTGTCGCGGTTCTAAGCGAGAGTGCTCGGATTTTGCCAACCTACGCCCACCGCGAGCCACGCTTTCGCTTAAAATTACGCCCACGTATATAAAAACTTTTAGGAAAGGAATTGGTAAACTCAATTTGTGTTTAACATAATTAATGTTGAAATTTCGACATGTTCGCATTCAAAGGCTATACACACAAATGTGAGATTTACGGTATTATTTAAATCCATCTGACTGCATCGATGCCAGTGTGAGGGTAGAACATCGATCTTGCGATCGAGCAAACTTTTGTGATAAAAACACGGTTACCTAATTAAAAAAAATTTGATGTAAATTTTTATATAAATAATTAAAGTTACGTGGATTTGGCAGTGTGGCTTTTTTCTCGAATCTATTATATTATCGCAATAATATTGTAATTTTTATATTATAAAATTGTAATATTCGTATTATAAAAGTTAACATTTATATTGTTAAGGTAAGTTGTATCATTTATAAAACTTCGTTTGATTCTTAAATGTCATAGAATCTTGGCCACTTTCTTCCTCGTGATGTCTTCAAAGACACGAAAAAATATTGAACCGTGTCGCTTATGAAAGCAAAGTTCAACGCAAGTCGGAGTCGCTTTCCTCGATCGAGTCTTCAAACGCGGCATCGTTTCTGCGCATCTCTCGCATTATTCACCTCGCACATCTGCAACTCTCGTCGATAATAACGAACCTCCCTCCCTCCTCCCTCTTCTCGATCTCCATTACCCCCCCTCGACTTCGGTCGAGGGAAAATTTTATCGGTCGGCGAGTAACATCGCGCTAATTGGAGTTCGCTCTTTAATATTCAAACAGTCGCGCGAATTTCCATGAAATCGTCGTATATATGCGCGTCGCTTTTCATCCCGTTGTACCTCGATCGACATTGTAATCTCGGTAAAAGCCTTACGAGATTTATGCAAAGAAAGCTGTAATCGGACTCGACTTGTTTAGCGCACTTTGTACACGTTACGGGTAAATGAGGTGCGACGGGGAGCGTGAGTGAATTAAATTATAAATCAGAAACTCCCAGACGGAATTTTTTTTTACGAGATTTATGCAAAGAAAGCTGTAATCGGACTCGACTTGTTTAGCGCACTTTGTACACGTTACGGGTAAATGAGGTGCGACGGGGAGTGTGAGCAGCGCTATCAAAGGTGTAATAATTTTTTAACAGAGCTATCGAATACAAACAACCTTTTTTATTATTGCAAACGATTGCAAACGACTCGAAAAAGAAAAATTTCGATAAATCGTGCGTCAGTAGCGAGAGGACATCGCTAGATCCTTCATTTATTAACATTTCATCTTATTTCTCGGCCAACTTCAGGTGATGGGATTTCGCTTTGACGGAACTTCAGGCCGATGCTTTGTTCCTCGGCGAACTTCAAGCGAAATTTGAATCTGCCGCGAGATTCTTATCTCAAGCGTAGTATCTATTATCTAATGCCAAGATTTCGAAATTTCGCGGAGAAAAATGACGCTCAATGAAATTCGAACGAGGAATCGTCTCGCTCATCCTCGCGTTCGATCTCAGGCCTGTTCTTTCACGTTGGAGAGAGAAAAAGATAAAAAAGGTGAACCGCGCACAAGAAGTTCAGCCGAAAAGAACAGGCCTCTCATCGAACATTTCGCGTTATACCCCCTCGATTCACCCTCCGCCCTGCCGACTTCGCCCACTCATCAAATTATCGCAAATCGACCGACTTACCGGAAGAGCCGGCGCTCCCTGGACGTCCGCTCGCTCCTGCTGATGCTCTCCGCCGCCGCCCCCGCAGACGCGGGTGAAATTACGAGGAAATTACCGCACCACGCGAACGTGAAAGACCGCGCCTGGTCGCACGCGAATCGCGGGGGTGAGCGTTCGTGTGTACTCCTCGGAGGATCGGAGCTTTCGTATCGACGGTCGCGAGGCTGCTACGAGACTGTACGAGACTGCACGGCACGGAGTGACGGAGTGGACTAGTGGAGCCGGTGGAGCGCACGGGAGAAACGGCCGCGTCGCCGCGCCGCGTCAATGAAAGCGCGCCGCCCCACCTCACCCCACCCCGCGCCCCCCGCCGCCAATCGCGTCCCGCCAAGCCGCCCCGTCGCGCAGGGCTGCCGCGCGCACCTTCGCACACCGGCACGGCGACCGGCGACGGCGGCGACACGCGCACCGTGAAGTTCGCCGAATAACAATAAACGGAAACAAGAGTTCTTCTCTACCCGCTTGCGTTGCGCGTTTTATTTGAATGTAAACTGCTCCTC
>NW_020228185.1:0-1683 GCF_003070985.1 Temnothorax curvispinosus
ATGGCAGAAACGCTGCAGAAACGCAGCATGCTCTGTTGGCATATCAAAAGACATATTTTATATATTTAATATGGTAGTTTATTTATAGTTTATAAAATAAAAAATTTTTATTTTTGAATAATCTGAAATATAAATTATTTTATATTAATGTTAAATTCTGTGGATTTAAATTCTGTAAACATGATACATGATTCAAGAGTAGTTAATTATTAAAAATTGCAAACAATACGCGTGTAACGCATTTTTTAATCCTTCTTTCTAAAACATTCTAAAAGAAACAGCTTGAATTCATTTTTAAAATATAATTATAATTTTATATATACAACTGTTTACTAAATTATATATATATATATATATACTTATATATACTAAAAAACTATATCAATTATAAAACTGTGTTTTTAAAATGTGATATACATTATACAGCAATAGGATATGATTTTATATTATAGTATTCATAGTCGGATCTTATAATTAAGACCGTTTTAAGTTACAATCTTAAGACGTCATAAACCCAATCACAGAGCCGTATTAGCATCTTAAGCCGGTATTCATAGAGAACCGACTATGAATACTGGCCTAAGACATTTATACTTAAAGGCCATTGCACGTAACAATGTTTTAGTTGTAATCGTAAGGCCGTAAGAAAATAGACCAACCACAGGCGATTATTTTTCTCGCGCTTGAAGAATAATCGAGTGTGATTGGTCTATTTTCTTATAGCCTTATGATTAAAACTAAATCTTTGTTACGTGCAATGGCTTTAAAAGACGGTCTTGAAATAAGATCCGAAATGATTGGCCACATCTTGAAAAATTAAAGATTAATTATAAAGAAATACTATATTAAAATGTTTTTAATTATAAATACAAAAATATTTATTAAACATTTATTATTTTAATTATAAATACAAAAATATTTATATGTAAAATAAATAAATTTTTCAAACATTTTTGTATTTATAATTAAAAACATCTTAATAGTATATTTCTTTATAATCTTTAATTTTTTAACATGTGTCCAATCATTGTAGAGTGGCCAACAACTATATTTTGTTATGGATACACCATATAACAATAAAACTTGCAAGCCTGTCGGAAGATATTAAATAACAATATTTATCAAAATGATGACTAAAATTGTCAACTATAATGTAGACAGATGTTTCATGAATTTTTTTAGATTTTTTAAAGTATACTTTAAAAAAAAATAATAAACTGAAACTGGGCTATCTTTCGGATTTAGGAGAAATTAAATTAAATTAAATTAAATTTGAAATTTGTCGTCAAGCTTCGTTTCAAAGGATTTCCAAGTGATTTATGTAGTAGTTAGCATCCCTTATATGCATCTATGTTTGGTCTTGTTCAGAAATTAAATTTGAAATTGGTCGTCAAGCTAGGGGAGCTTGGGAGTTTTTTTTTTTATTTTTATTTTTTATACTTCAACAAGCGGCGCTTTTATTAAAAAAAAAACTCCCAAGCTCCCCTAGCTTGACGACCAATTTCAAATTTAATTTAATTTAATTTAATTTAATTTCTGAACAGAAGGACAACTGTATCAGAAATGCCAAGAGCGAGCAATGGCACTGGAGAAAGAGCTCTACATGAAGTTTCTTATACTTCTAAATACAAAGAAGATTTAATTTCTCCATGTCTCCTCCGAAAGATAGCCCAGTTTCGCCGC